>NW_021604995.1:276597-292217 GCF_004785775.1 Grammomys surdaster
CCTCTCCTCTCCTTTCCTTTTCTTCTTGGAGTTAGAATCTTTCTATATAATGCTAGCTGTCTGGGAACTTGCTATATAGACCAGGTTGGCCCACCTCTGCCTCTTGAGTGCTGGGATTAAAGGAGTATGTTACCACATGTGGATGAGTTTTCTTTACTAAAAGTATTTATTTTTAATACTTTTAAATAATGTGTATGATTGTGTGCACAGCTATGCAGGCAGGTGCCAATGGAGGCCAAAGATGTCAGATCCCTAGGGCTGGAGTTACAGGAGGTTGTGCACTCTCTCCCATGGATGCTGGGAACTGAACTTGGGTCCTTTGGAACAGCAGTACTCACTCTTTACCACTGAGCTATCTTATCTACCTAGTCCCAAGGAGTTTTCTTTTAAAGCTCTTTTTTTGACTAAACAGCTCTCTAGAATGATGGTACAAAATATTAAGGTGATGCTTTCTTCTAATTACTACTTTGGACTTTTTGTTCTGTTAAAATATGGTAGTTGTGATTTGCTGATGTAATTTCCGCTTTTTTTACTTTTAGATATTTTAGCACATTTTAGATTAATTAATTAATTAATTAACTAACGTATGTGTCCACATGTATAGAGGTCAGAGGACAATTCATGGTAGTTAGTTTTCTCCTTCTACCATGTGGGTCCTGTGAGTCAAATTCAGGCTGTCAGGCTTGGCAGCAAACACATCTATCCATTGAGAGATCCATCTGTCTCTATTTTATATTATTTTATTTATTGTGAGATAGGGTCTCATGTAGCCCAGGCTGGCTGTGATGGGTATTTTTGATTGTCAAGTTGACTACCTCTAGAATTCTAAAATCCAAGAGTTTGAGGACACCTGTGAAAGACTTCTTTTGATTAATCAGTTGAAGTGTGAAGACTCACCCTAAATCCAGGTCTTTTGAGGTGAGAAGATCCACCTTTAAATCTGGGCCACACTTTCGGGTGGCAGCCTATAGAGGACATGGAAGAAGGAAGCTTGGTCTTTGCCCGCTTGCCCTCACTCTTCTTGGCAAGTTCATTCTTTCACTGACATTATGGCCTACTTCTTTGGAACTCTGGCATATACGAAAGACCAGCTGAGGTATCAGCCTCATGGACTGAACAGTTACTGGATTCTTGGATTTTCCATTGGGAGACAGCCATTGCTGGATTAGCTGGACTATAACCTGTGAGCCGCTCTAATAAATTCCATTTATATATCAATTCATTCTATCAGTTCTGTTTCCCTAGAGAACCCTGATTAATACACTGGCCTACAACTTGCTATGCAGCTCATCCTTCTGTCTCTGTCTTCTGATTGCTGCGAATACAGATGTGGCCTACCATGCCTGGCTACTATTTTCTTTTTAAAATCCATTTAGGTCATCTTTACTATCTGAGAAAATAATACATGAGAGGGAGCCTGCAGGAGATCAGGAAGGAAGCCATGGTATTGCTTGGGAGGAAAGTGCCCTAGGCAGACATGATAGTGAATGGCAAGCAGTTAAATGGTCCAATAACATGCTTATGTCTTTTGTATGAGCCTTAAGTTGAGGCACATATATTATCCTGATCCTGACAGGTATTTTTAACTCTGCAGCTTCACCTTTGTGGTCCTAAGTCTAAACCCCTCAGAATAGCACACACACTGCTTTTGTACCTCAGACCAGAACCTTCTTGTCTCTTCAGTCCGTTACATTTTTATATTAGACTGAGGAAGACCCAAGTAGTCCTTCATCTCTATCACTTCTGATCCAGCTCTCTGTCATAAATTTAAGTATTGCTCTAAATTGTCATCTCTCACTGAAGTAGAATTTATTTCCCCACACCTTGACTCTGGGATTTCCCTGACCTTCCATTAATGAAATGTTGCAGAAGTATTGATTTGTGACCTCTGAGGCTATGTTGTAATGCACTTTGCAGATTTTACGGTTTTTTTTGAATGTTTATTATTGGGACATCCTTCCTTCGGGAACCCACCCACCATGTTGATCAGGGCTAAAATAATTTGGAGACATACAGTATGACTGAGCTCCCTACTGGCAGCAGGCATCAACTGCCTTGAGTATGTTATTTTGACACAGAATCCTCACAGGAGTTTACAATTCTTTCATTGCTTCTAATCAAAACGTCCTGAGATGTTCTCAATAAGAATCAACCAGTAAACAAGGAGAGAAAAGAGCCATTTAGTAGTTGGGTGGTGATGGGACATGCCTTTAATCCCAGTACTGGAGGCAGAGGTAGGAGGGATCTCTGAGTTTGAAGCCAGCTTGGACTACAGAGTGAGTTCCAGGACAGCCAGAGCTACACAGAGAAACCCTGTATTGTAAAATAACAACAAGACAAAACAAGACAAAACCAACCAACCAACCAACCAACCAACCAACCAACCAACCAACCAATCAACCAAACAAACAAACATCCAGTTGATTCTCCTAACTCCATCAATAGAAGGGGAAGAAATTATAGATGCCATAAAATACTTAATTTTTTTTAGATTTATTGTCTATATGTGTTTTGCCTGCATATATATGTAATATGTGCATGTCTGGTGTTTGCAGAAATCAAAAGAAGATGTCAGATCTCCTAGGACTGGAGTTATGGATGGTTGTGAGCCACTACATGGGTCCTAGGAATTGAATCTGGTCTTCTGCAACAGTAACAAGTGTTGTTAATGGCTAAGCATTCTCTTTGGCCCTTATAAATTTCTGATGTTTTGAAGCATCAGAAAAATGAAATTAGTTTGTATAACTTCACCTCCTGACAGTATCTGAGATAGGATCTCTCTGTGTAGCCCTGGCTGGCTTTGAACTAACAAAGATCCACTTGCCTCTGCCTCCTGAGTGCTGTGAGTAACGGTGTATGCTACTATGCCTGGATCCTGAGAGTCTTGACCCTTACGGTTTTTTCTTCATTATGATTACCTTAGTTTAGGTCTTTATTACTGTTTTTATAAAATATAGGATGGCTTGGCAAGATGGTTAGTGGATAAAGGTGCTAAAGGCAGGCCTGATAACCTGAGTTTGATCTGTAGATCATACAAGGTAGCAGAAGAGAGTTGACCTATAACCTCCATATGTTCATTGCACTTACACACACACACACACACACACACACAAAATGCACACACACTCACACACACATGCACACACACAGAATAAAGGGATAAATATGTAATTTAAAGATGTAAAATGTAGCAGGGCAGTGTGCACATGCCGTTAATCCCAACACTCAAAGATAGGGACAGGCAGATTTCTATGAGTTTGAGGCTAGCCTGGTCTATAGAGCAAGTTTCAGGACAGCCAGGGCTCTGTTACACAGAGAAATCCTGTCTCAGAAAAAAAAAATGGAAAATGTATGTGTCTTAGGGTTACTACTGCTATGACAAAACACCATAACCAAAAAAAATTTGGGGAGGAAAGAGTTTATTTAATTTAAAGTTTCATATAACAGTTCTTCACCAAAAGGAGTGAGGGCAGGAACTCAAGAAGGGCAGGAACCTGAAGCAGGAGCCGAAATAGAGGTTATGGAGGAGTGCTGCTTACTGGATTGTTTTCTTTGGCTTTTTCAGTCTGCTTTCTTATAGAACCCATGACTTCATCCTTTAACATTAAGATTAGGTACAAAATATTGAGTTGAATATTGATTTTAGTCAAATAATAACATCCTCAAGGTCTTTCCATATTGGTATGTAAAGTCTTTATAATTTTAAACAATTTCATTGATGTAGAATTCATATATCATAGAATTCATCTTTTAAAAAATAGGACCTGGGGGGACTGGAGAGATGGCTCAGCGGTTAAGAGCACTGATTGCTCTTCCAAAGGTCCTAAGTTCAATTTCCAGCAACCACAAGGTGGTTCACAACCATCTTTAATGGGAGCCAATGCCCACTTTTGGTGTGTCTGAAGACAGCTACAGTGTACTCACATACATTAAATAAATAAATAAATAAATAAATAAATGTGTCTTTAAAAAAAAAAAGAAAAAAATAGGATCCGGGGGAATGGGGTGAAGAACTCGGGGAGGGGGAACCAAGAAGGGGAGCAATGTAAATAAATGAAATAATTTAATTAAAAATAAAATAAAAATAGGATCCAGGGAAAGCCAGGCATGATGGCACAAACCTCTAATCTCATTGCTTGGGAGGCAGAGGCAAGCAGATCTCTGTGAGTTTGAAGCCAAGCCTGGTTTATATAGTAAGTTCCAAAACAGCCACAGCTGTATATTGAGGCCTCAAAACAAACAAACAAACAAACAAACAAACAGGATCTGTGGCCAATGAGTAGCTCTGTTAGAGTACTGTTAGACATGAGGAAAAAACCATTCTCATACCTTTCTGCTTAAAGCAAGATGTGCTCAAGGGACTGATTAGGCATCTGACTACCTCCCCCTAAGTCAGGGTTTCAGAGAACAGCCCCTCACTGGCTTTTGAGGTTTCCTTTATGGGGATGGGTTAGAGTTGATAGAAAACGGCTGGGGCCTCAGGCCTCAAGGCTGCCTGTGCAGTAAGTTAATAGGTGCAGGAATACATCACATGGAAGGGGAGTCACCGCAGGACGCCCCTTGTTCAGGAGTTTAGCAAGGCAAAGGGGTGGGTACACATCATGGGGTGACAAGTTCAGCATAGGCTGAGAAACAGGGCTTGCAGGACACATTAGGTTTAGAAGACAGAAACTTATTCTCCTAAGGTACGGAGACTTAATATCAAGGTATGACAGTGTGGTTCCTGTTTTGGTTTCACAGTACCTGCCACCAATCCTGATGACCTGAGTGTAATCCCAGACAGCTACATTGTGGAAGGAGAAGGCCAGTTCTCTTATGACTCCCCCAAGTCCTACTCACACACACCCACACACGAATAAATGTGATTTTAAAATATATTTAAAACATGATCTAGTTAGTGCAAATGAGTCAGTCCTTCTCTCCCTCTCCCCTTTTTTTCTTTCTTCTTTCTTGTTGGAAGGGTAGAGTCATCTTGCTCAGTCCCTCTTCCAGTGATTAGCATTTTCCTGCATGACAGGTAAGAGTAGCCTCTCCGTTCTCCTATCCTGTGTCAGTGGTGAGATTTTTCTAGATCCCTTCTCCTCAGGGATCTCAGCATGGGTGGGAGCTCATAGAATGTTCCCACTGAAAAGACAAGCTTGAGCAGGGTAACAGGACAAAAAAAAAGCACAGAACTGCCAGAGACAGAATCCTCGAGTTCAGATTGACAGACAGGCAGTTTCTCACCTGGGATGACGGCATGTATGACCTTGGTATGTGACAGGCAAAGCATGACTACAGCTCTGGGCCCATCGATTGGGACAAGCTTCCTATGTATGCAATGGACACGAACAGCACTCTCAAGCTCTCTAGAACATTTCAAACACATGCTCTTGTTTCTCACATTTCTAGGTATTTGTTAGCATCACAGCAAATGTCTCCTAAAGGCCATTTGCAAAATTCTTGCTTGCCAGACAGTGGTGCTATTGGGTGGTGGTCGAATCTTTAGGATGTAGAAAGAAAAAGAGAAGTCACTGGAGACATGCCCTCAGAGTGGATACTGGGACCCTGATCACTTCTCTCTCTGATAATCATGAGGTGAGCTGTTTTGTGCCACCCATGTGATCCTGCAATGCCATTCTGCCCCATGACCAATGAAGACAACTAGCCGCAGAAAAGCCTCTGAGACCAATGCTTGCTTCCTTTAAGTTATTTTCTGTGCGTTTGCTCACAGTAATGAGCTAACCAGAAAATAGCATTTGAAATAATTTGTTAGCATCAGCTAAATATTAAGAGTAATGTTGTGGATAGCCCCGGTCTTGTATTTTGATGCTAATTCCATTTTCCCGGGAGGGGCTGCAGACGAGGAGTGAATCAGTACACTGGTAACTTGTGAACCTTCTGTCCCCCACCTTAAATTTGTAAAATAAAGGCTAGAGCCAGTGATTGGGCAGTAGAAGGGGAGGTAGAGTGGAAAAGTTTGGGAGAAGGAGGAGGAGAGGGGAGATGGCAGCAGATGTTCATGCCTCTAGCAGTTATTCATATCAAGGTTAGATAATTTGTAACAATTCTAATTGTGTGGGCATCTTGTGTATTGAGTATTTGCTGATATATAAATCTATTTGGTTAATCGTAAGCATTAAGAGTCTTATGTCTACCGGGTACTGGAATTGATATATCTACCGCATGGGGGTGGCAGAGTTGGCCCAGGAGCCATGCTTAGAGCCGTGGACTCCACAGAGCTGACCAGTGGAGGCAGCAGCCACGCCAATGTCTCATGGGTCCCAGGCTCGCACCATGGGCCAGCGGTGCCACCTTTACTTCGGGAACTTAGAGCAAGAACCTGGCAGCCAGGCCAGGAGCTAGCTGGACTGAGGTGCCTTTTCTAATACTTCCCGAAACAGTGTACAAAATGCTTCATTGTTATACAGAAAGCAGTCCTTTTCTTCCTTACTCAGTCCACCATTTGCTTGTTTCCTCAGGAGTGCTAACTATTTGTAGCCCAACTGAGGTTATGTACACGTGGAGGGCAGAGGATAACCTCAGGTGTCATTCATAAGGTACTGTAGAGCTTTTTCCTGAGTGTGTGTGTGTGATGTGTGCATGGGTGTGCATGTCTGCATAGCTATGGGCACTCGGGGGGCACACTTGGGTATGGATTCATGTGCATGTGGAGGCCCAAGGTTGATGTCAAGAACTATCCTTGCTTTCATTTCTACTTTCTTCAGTGAGGCAGGGTCTCTCAGTCACAGCCAGAACTGGCCAGAATGGCTAGTTTATTGATGAGCTTCCTTTGGGGATTCCCCGTCTTCACTTTCCTAGGCTGGAATTACAGAAAGATCGCCATGCCCACCAGATACTTCTGTGAGTTCTGAGTACCTGAGGCTGTTCCTCACACTAATGCAGCACGTGTTCCCTCACCCCACTTTTCACGCCCCACCCATTCCCTACTTCCTTTCTGAGATAGAATCTGTCATTGGTCTGGAACCTACTAAATAGCCAGACTGGTTGGACAGTAATTCTCAAGGATCTGTCTCCTTCTGCCTCTCCAGCTCTTACGTTACCAGCATACACCACCCCATCCAGCAGGTTTAGTTTTGTTTTCTAAAGCACAGGTTCTGAGGATAAAACAAGCCAGGCAAGCACTTTGCTGGCTGAATCATCTACCAGACCCCTCAATTTTTCGATTAAATTAGTGGGTTATATTCAAAATAGTTGTGTATTTCAACACTCAGCATCAATTTCCCCATGCAGGGATTTTGTTAGTTTGAATGTTCTGTGCTCTATATGAAAAATATCTTTCATCCTGTGGGAAAGGGGATCCAGGAAGGGATGAGGGAGGCAGAGTCACTATCATGGGAAACAGACTCCAAAGAACAACACTGAGGTGCAGATCTGCTGTATTGCATAGTAACATCAGGCATTTTTATACAGCCTTTGGACCAATGGGGAATCTAGGGTAGCTTGTAAACCAGTCACTATAGGGAGGTACCAGGCTGCCAGCACCTGAGAGGATTTCTGGGCAGATGTGTTCCAGGCCCAATCTGAGGCGCTCACTAGTTTGAAAGTGAAGACCTCCACAGAGGGGAGACCCTCACTCAAGTCTCAGAAAGTCGCGACCACCCAGTAATCTGCTCGAGACACCGTGTACCGGAGCAAAAGCGAGGTTTATTCGGGCATGTGACAGCTAGCTGCCGGTCAATTCGTATGCCCACGCAGGAGCTGAATTGACCACGACAGCCAGTTTGAGAGGGGTTTTAAAGGGAAAAACCACAAACCAGGGAATGGGGAGGGGGATGAGGGTTGCTAAGGTGGCATAACATAAAAATAGCAGAACATTCCAAAGGAACCCAACCTACATGAGTCAGGGTCAGGTGAAAACTCTCTGTACGTTAACCTTTCTCAAGAATGTGGTCCTGCCCTGTTACTGCGGCCTTGCCCTGTCACTGTAGTTACCAGCTTGGTTCCCAGCTTGGTTCTCAGCTTGGTTCCCAGCTAGCTCACTTGCATTCTTTCCTTTCTTTCCAGTTCCAGTAATGGTGACTGGTCTTTCCACATTCCTAACTTGCTTCATGGCTCGGTTTCTCAGAAAGTTTTCCATGTCCTTATAAAGGAAGCCTAAAGAATATTTTATATGTCTAAAAAGGATTCTATATACCCAGTATCTATAATTTTTCACTCTACACTGGGCTCATCTGTCTTGCATCACTTGGTATGCCAGTGGACATAGGCACTTGTTCTGTTAGAGTGGTATGGAAGCCTCCCTAACTGTCTACCGGGCCCCACCCAGGGGCCACAGCACCCACACCATCCTACCACAATTTCTGATTTAGTTTGTTGTGTGAATAAAAAGATTATCTAGCTGGATGGTGGTGGTGCATGCCTTTTATCCCAGCACTCAGGTGGCAGAGGCAAGAATATCTGTGAGTTAGAGGCCAGCCTGGTCTGCAAAGCGAGTTCCAGGAAAGCTGAGGCTGTTACACAGAGAAACCCTGTCTTGATAAAAACAAACAAACAAACAACCCAAACCATCACCACCACCAACAAAACAACAACACCCCCCCCCAAAAAAAAACCCAACAAAACAATCCCCAACCAACCAACCAACCAACCAACCATCCAACCAAACAAAAACCAAAAAATTCATTGCATAATGAGTATCCTAACTCTGGTTGTGAGTTCTTAGTGGATGCTTTTCATAGTTACCTCATTTTCAGCTTCTCAGATCACTTTATTCCCTGTTTTTTAATAGGACCTAGGTGGAACTAGCAACCTTGGCTGCATGTCAATAGACACCTAGGTGTACACGTACATCCTGCTACAGGAACTTGAAAGAACTGCCCCTGGGCTTGCCTTGAGACATCGCCGGCCGTGACCATGACCAAGAACGGATTATCCCACCCAACTCTCCCGGCTGAAACTAAGAAGGGTTCGGGCGGGGTCTTTCCCTTTAAATTGAAAGCTTAACATTAAAGCATCGAGCCTTGCTCAGAGAACTTTGTCTTGGCTTCATCTTTTCTTGCCCTCTGCCTCCTTTTCATTCTCAGCCCTCCTTTCAGGTGAACCTGTTTGACTTGTGGCCACTTTTGTTTTTCTGGAACAGAATTTCTTTGTGTAGCCCTGTCTATTCCAGACTCATTTTGTAGACCAGGCTGGCCTTGAACTCACAGAGATCCTCTTGCCTCTCTGCCTCCCTAGTGTGGGACTTAAAGGCATGTGTCATGACAGCTGGCTTCGAATCACTTTCCCTGCTTGTAAAAGGGAAGGGTCTGAGTTTGTGTAGGAGGGAGTCCTATGCAGTAGTACAGCATGCTCAGTAATCATGTGGATTCCATGTACATTCCAGGCATTTCTGACGCACGTGATCACTGTATCCCACTCTGAGAGCTAGACCCTAACTGTCCCATGTTTAGTAGAGTGTGTAGCAATGACGTCTTCTATCTTGATTAATCATAGTTTCTTGTCCATTAATTTTCTCATGTTGAATTAAGGAATGTATTACAACGGAAGGTTTCCCCTAAATTTTTCTTCATTCATAAGACTTGTTTGTTCCTTTGTTTTTCAAGACAGGGTTTCTCTGTGTAGCCCTGGCTGTCCTGGAACTCACTCTTAGACCAGGCTGGCCTTGAACTATTTTTACCTTCTGAGTGCTGGGATTAGAGCCAGTGTACTGCCTTTAGACGTTTCTTTAGCATGATTCTTTTGTGCCTTGTCAGTTGACACTGTTGAATAAAGGCCTTTTCACAGTGGTTACATTCATAGTGTTTCTCTGCTGAGTGCATTCTTATGTGTCTGCCAAAGATGCCCATTTGAAGTGGAAATTTCTGGTGGTGTCATGTGATGGTTTGCTGAAGCAGACTCCTGCAATGTTGTGCTGAAGCAAGACCCGTGAGAGGACAGGTGACGCTGGGAGAGTATAAACAGGACCTACCGGACAGCGGTGGTATGCTTGCAAAACCAGCTGTGCAATGCGTCAGCGGTCTCTCATCTTCGCTGAGATTGAGACTTCACATGGAGGCATGGCAGAGAACTTCTCAAGGCACTTTGGCTGGTCTTGGTCTCTCCTGCTGACTAATGCTGATTTGGCAGAGGCCTGGCTGTTTCTGTTGGATCATGCCACCACTGCTGATTTATGTTTGCTGTCCTGATACTACTGAATACTGCTGGTATTCTGACAAATGAAGTTGGAATCACCCCAAAGAACGACTTCTAAACAGGTCCACATCCCCTTGTCTTATTTGCCATCTTTTCTCCCATACCTTTGGACGGTGGGCTAGAAGGGTGCTCAAAGCATTTGGGAACCCTTATAAAAAAAGTTTTGAAAAATCTAGGCATACAATCATTACTGAAGGCTTTCCCACAGTCATAAATAGGGTTTTTCTCTAGTATGTGTTCTCTGGTGCTCTATCTGGTATGACTGATTGTAAGGGTAAAAATTAAAACAGCTTAGCAGAGACCACAAACAACTTGGCAAAGACCGCAGGACAGCTTGCTGAGCTTACTGAGAGTAGCCATAATAAAAATATCAAGCCCCTCTAGGGACGAGGTGACCAGAAATGTAGAAACAACCAAAGACATATCTTGACCAGTCTAAACATGCCCAAGTGAGTAATGGGCCACCTGGTGTTTATCCTAGAAGGTCTGAGGCTTCATGGTCAAAAATAGTGGGCCATCCAACCTGTCAAAATGATTGCTTACGCAAAGTGCTGATGTTTGAAATATCCAATCATATGTAACCGCGCCAGAATTTCCCACTTTTCCCTTCCCCCTTGTCCCTCCCCCTATAAAAGTTCTAAACTTCCTGGGGTCTTCATCGAAATTCTCTCCCCTGCGTGGGATGAGTTTCGATCCAAGGGCCCTTGTTAGTAAACTGCCTTTTGCCATTGCATCAAGTAAGTCTCTTGTGTCTCCTTGGGTGCGCGCTAATTGGGACTTGAGTTGGGGTCCTCTTCCTGGGTCCTTACACTGATGACTGAAGGCTTTATTTAACATACACATTACACTGATAAGGTTTATTTCTCATGAATGTCCTCTGATAAACAATGAGATGAAACTCTGATATACATTGAAAGCTTTTCCACTGCTGGGCAGTAGTGGCACATGCCTTTAATTCCAACACTTAGGAAGAAGAGGCAGGGGGATACAAGACTTAGAGGTCAGCCTGTTCTACAGTGAAAGTTCTAGAACATTCAAGGCTACACAGAGAAACTCTGTCTTGAAAAAACAAAACAAAAAATGTCTTCCCACAATGCCTGTTCTCATAATGCTTCACTCCAGTATGTGTCTGAAGACGTTCAACAAGTTGAAGTTAAAGCGGAATATCCCATAGTCATAGCATTTATATGATTTCTCTGCAAAAAGACTTCTTAAGTAGGTAGGAAGGTGAAAACGGTAGTAGGATGGTTTCCTGCTGCTGCTACATTGTCTGCAGTGGAGTGATTGGGGAGGAGCTAATGTGGGAGGAGCAAAGAGGGGAAGGCGAGGAAGAGGAGGAGCGAGGGATGAAGATGGAGGAGCAGGAAAGAAGATGGCTGGAGACATCCTCGTGTCTTTAGCCAGGTAGTTATTCATATCTAGGTTAGTTAATTGGGTTAACAATTCTAATTGTGTCGGCAACTTGTTAGTTGAGCATTACCAAATATATGTACCAGTTGGATAGCCATTAAGTATTAAGAGTCTTCATTCTGCCGGGTACCTTGGGGTGGCGGGTATTATTTGGGCTTAGTTAAGCACTGTGGACAGCATGGTGGATTGGCTGATCTAGCCACCATGATGGTATCTCGTGGGTGACAGCGCTGGTGCTTCTGGCCAACCTAAGCCTCTGTCTGAGCTGAGCTTCTCTTTGCCTCAGGCCTTTGTCTAGTCGGAACGTGGCAGTTGCTTAAGAACAAGCCAGATCGGATGCTGCCATTTTAAATATTACCCTCAACAAAAAACATCTAACATAGCTCCCCCACCCCATACTAAGTACATTCCAATAGTTTCTCCCCAGTATGAGTTCTCTCAAGTTCAATAAGCTGAGAGCTCCCCATGAAGGCTTTACTACAGTGAGTGGTTTTTTTGTTTTTTCATTTGTTTGTTTTTGCTTTTGCTTTTTTGAGACACAGTTTCTTTGTGTAGCCCTGGCTGTCCTGGAACTCACTCTGTAGACCAGGCTGGCCTTGATTTCACAGATATCCAACTGCTTCTACCTCTCCAGTACCGGTGAAGACCCCCACAGAGAGGAGACCCTCACTCAAGTCTTGGAAGGTCTCAACCACCCAGTAATCTGCTCGAGACACCGTGAACTGGAGCAATAGCGAGGTTTATTCGGGCATGTGACAGCTAGCTGCCAGCCAATTCGTTGGCTCACGCAGGAGCTGACCCCGACAGCCAGTTTGAGAAGGGTTTTAAAAGGAAAAACCACAAACCAGGGAATGGGGAGGGGGATGAGGGGTTGCTAAGGTGGCATAACATAAAAATAGCAGAACATTCCAAAGGAACCCAACCTACATGAGTCAGGGTCAGGCGAAAACTCTCTGTACGCTAATCTTTCTCAAGAATGTGGTCCTGCCCTGTTACTGCGGCCTTGCCCTGTCACTGTGGTTCCCAGCTTGGTTCCCAGCTAGCTCACTTGCATTCTTTCCTTTCTTTCCAGTTCCAGTAATGGTGACTGGTCTTTCCACATTCCTAACTTGCTTCATGGCTCGGTTTCTCAGAAAGTTTTCCATGTCCTTATAAAGAAAGCCTAAAGGATATTTTATATGTCTAAAAAGGATTCTATATACCCAGTATCTATAAGTTTTCACTCTACACTGGGATTAAAGGCATGCACCACCACTGCCTAGCCAGTGAGTGTATTGTTAAGACTGACTTTTTCCTTGTATGCTTTTACAAACGTCTACTGAGTTGAATGCTTCAAATGAAGGGCTTTCTATATTGGTTACTCTCATATTGCTTCCATTTGTGTGTCATTTTATATGCAGTGAAGTCAGAACTTTGGCTGACTTTTTTCTTAACTTTTATTTTTTTATGAGTATGGTTGTTTTGCTTGTATGTATGCCTGTGCACCATATGTGTACCTAGTGCCCTCAGAAGCCAGATAAGGACATCTGATCTCCTCGGTCTGGAATTTCCTATGGTTGTCAGCTGCCATGTGGATGCTGAGTATTGAATCCGGGTCCTCTGGAAAAGCAGACAGTGCTCTTAATCACTGAGCCATCTCTCCAGACCCAAAGGATTTCTACAGTGAGCATCCTTATAAGGTTTCTTTGAAGTACGAACTCTCTGATGTACAATAAGGATAGAATTCCATTAAAGTGTTACCCAGAGCCATAACAGTTAGCCTGTTTTTCTCCTATGTGAGTAGGCCGAGATCTGAGTAAAGCATTTCCCACACTGATCAATCACATTAATAGAACTTCTCTTCAGTATGACTCCTCTGGTGTACATACAATAAGGTCATAGCCCTGCCCAAAAGATTTCTAGCACCAAAGTATGCTCACAGGGCTCCCCCCAAGCCTGTTGATTGTTCTTTGGTGCACAACAAACAGAATGATGGCTGAATGATTTTCCACATTGGCTACACAACTGTGTGTGTGTGTTTTTCCAGGCAGAATAGCCGTGGGAAAGACATCAAAGCTCTTGCTCACATCCAGATAAAACCACTCCAGGGTCACTTTTTTTATGTACAAGGTGTGAGCTCTCAGAATGATCTTCTCCACATTCTCCACACATTCTCTCAAAGGCCTCATTTCATGTTCCCGTAAGATCATCCTATGGTTAATGAGGTTTCCATATTCCTCATAGTCATTACTAATCTCCATTGGAAAAATTCTGCCATGAGAAGGAAAGGAGGCTTAAGAGTTATCACTGGGAGGCTGGGGGAGGGAATGGCTCAATGGTTAAGAGGCAGGCTATTGTTCCAGAGGACCTGGGTTCAATTCCCAGAACCCATACAATGGCTCACAACAGTCTTAATTTTTTCTTTTGACTCATAACTGTTTTAACCTCAGTCCCAGGGGATCCAAAACTCTCTCTGACCTCCATGGGCACTGCACACACATGGTTCACAGACATACATACAGGTAAAACACCCATACATATAAAATAAAAAATAATTTTTTAAAAAGTCACTACTGTAAGCCCAGCACTTGGGAGGCAGAGGCAGGTGGATTTCTGAGTTCGAGGCCAGCCTGGTCTACAAAGTGAGTTCCAGGACAGCCAGGGCGACACAGAGAAACCCTGTCTTGAAAAACCAAAAAAAAAAAAAAGTCACTACTGGGCTGGGCAGTGGTGGTGCATGCCTTTAATTCCAGCACTTTGGAGGCTGAGGTATGTGGATTTCTGTAGGTCCAAGGCCAGCCTGGTCTACAGAGTTGAGTTCCAGGACAGCCAATGCTACACAGAGAAACGCTGTCTTGAAAAAACAAAACAAAAAGTCACTGATATATTTAGTACATTTATAAAAATTAAAAATTCTCAGCATTTGTAAGTTTATTCAAATGCTAAGGCACATAGTTCTCACACAGTGGTACTTTTTCACAGGGCTTCAGACCTGTCCAGACTTTGTGATGGTCACTGAAAACAAAAATCTATTTGGAGTTTTTAAACTTGTGAGTTGAGCATATGATAATGTGTTCATCAGGATGGCTTTATCCCAGCCCCTCAAACAGGTTGTTACCCCCTGCTAACACACAGACCACTTCTGCCAGAGAAGCAGGTAGGCTGTCTGTAGCTCTTTCCCTCTCCTTCTGTTCCTCTGTCAACCCCAGCACTATAGTAGACCTTTTGGGATGTCTTTTCTTTACCATCTCTCCCCATTCCAAGGAGATGAAATAAGCAGATCCTGGTTAAAAACTCTGGTCTCAGCACTCCTGTGTACCCCCCTTCAGTCTCCTAGCCTATCCCTACTCCCAAGTGTCAGCTCCCCAAACCCAGAAATACATTGTACTTAGGACACTCAGTAAACACAACTATCAGATCTAAAGAGTATTTCCTACCAGGCAACACACAGACATCACTCTCTTCAAAATTCAGAGAGAAAACAGAAACCAAGGGAAAAAAATATTCACCCAACATAGACAAGTCAAAATCAGCACCTAAACCTATAATCATCTCAATCCCTGAAGCCTAGAAGCCAGTGTAAAAACTAATCAACAACAACCAGGGCAATATATTTTAACTAGAGAGCCCAGCTATCTCACAACAGCAGACCCTGAATATTTTAACATAGCTGAAGCACAAGAAAAAGACCTTACACCTTCCTGTATGAAGATGGTAGAAGTCTTTAAAGAGGAAATGAATAAATATGAAATCTCATTTCATATGAAACCTATGAAAACACAAACTGTAAGAAAATTAATAAAACTGTCCAGGACCTGAAAATAGAAATGGAATCAATAAAGAAAACCCAAACTGGCCGGGTGGTGGTGGTGCACGCCTTTAATCCCAGCACTTGGGAGGCAGAGACAGGCAGATTTCTGAGTTCAAGGCCAGCCTGGTCTACAGAGTGAGTTCCAGGACAGCCAGGGCTACACAGAGAAACCCTGTCTCGAAAAACCAAAAAAGAAAAAAAAAAAGAAAAGAAAAGAACGAAAGAAAGAAAGAAAGAAAAAAGAAAACCCAAACTGAAGAATTCAGAAAATGAAAAATATAGGAAC
>NW_021604995.1:292227-297706 GCF_004785775.1 Grammomys surdaster
AAAGAAAACCCAAACTGAAGAATTCAGAAAATGAAAAATATAGGAACTTGAAGAGGAACTACAGAGGCAAGCTTTATCAGCAGACTGATAAAGAGAGAATCTCAGGCACTGAAGATATGGTAGGAAAAAATAGAGACACCAGTCAAAGAAAATGTTCAATCTGAAACCCCTCTGTCACAAAACATTCAGGCAACCTGGGACACTATGAAAAGACAAAACTCAAGAATATTAGGAATAAAGGAAGGAGAAGAAGCCCAGAGCAAAGGCATAGAAAATGATTTCAACAAAATCATAGAAGAAAGTTTCCCTAATCTAAAGAAGAAGATGCCTATCAACGTACAAGAAGCATACAGAACACCGAATAGACTGGACCAGAAAAGAAAGTCTCCTTGGCACACAATAATCAAAACACTAAACACAACCACAACAACAAATATTAAATCTGCAAAAGAAAAAGAACAAGTAACAGATAAAGGCAGACCTATTAGAATTATACCTGACTTCTCAATGGAGATAGTAAAAGCTAGAAGGACCTGGACAGATGTACTGCAGACTCTAAGTACCACAGATGCCAGCCCAGACTACTATATCCAGCAAAACTTTCAGTCACCATAGATGGAAAAAATATGTCCCAAGATAGAACAGTATTTAAACAATATCTACAAAACCAACCCTACAGAAGGTGGTAGAAAAATCCAACCAAAGGAGGTTAATTACACTCAAGAAAACACAAAACTTAAAGAAGGGAAACACATACACTCCCAACCACCACCATCAACAATAAAAAGGCACAAACTAGCTGGGCAGTGGTGGTGCACACCTTTATTTCCAGCACTAGGGAGACAGAGGAAGGTGGATCTCTTTTGAGTTCCAGGCCAGCTGGGTCTATAGAGTAAGTTCCAGGACAGCCATGGATACACAGAAGTACCTTGTTTCGAAAACAAGACAAACAAAAAAGACACAGACAAAATTGTTACAAAAACATCCAAGAAAAACACTCCAACATTAACTATAGTCATTGCCTCAGGGTAAAGGGTTGGAAAAAGATATTCCAAGAAAATAGACCTAAGAAGTAAGCTAGTGTAGCCATTTTAATATCTAAAAAATAGATTTCAAACCAAACTAATCAGAAGAGATGGGGAAGAAGAATACATATTATACTTGTCATAGGATAATGCACCAATGGGACATTTCAATTCTTAACATCTATGCCCAAACACAAGGGCCTCAACGTCATAAAAGAAATACTATTACAGATTAAATTACATGATGAGCTTCATGCACTGATAGTGAGAAACTTCAGTATACCATTGCCTCCAATAGACAGGTCATCCAGACAAAAACTCAACAGAGAAATGCTGGAGCTAACTGATGTTATAAACCAAATGGACTTAATAAATTTACAGAACATTTCACATACAGACAAAAGAATATACTTCTCTTCATTTCTTGGGACTTTCTCTAAAACTGATGACACATACTCAGTCACTAAGCAAGTCTCAACAGATACAAAATATTGAGATAACTCCCTTCACCCTATAAGGCCCCTCTGGATTAAAACTGGACATCAACAGCAGAAGCAATAGAAAGCTTACACATTCATGGAAAGTGAACAACTCTTTACTGAATGAGAAATGGGTCAAGAAAGAAATGAAAGACTTTCTAGAATTCGATGTAAGGAATACCCAAACTGATGGGACACGCTAAAGGCAGTTCTAAGAGGAAAGTTCATAGCACTAAATGCCTACATGGAAAAAAAAAAACCAAAACCAAAACAACAAAAACCCCCTTATACTAGAAACTTAGTACACTTGAAAGCTCCAGGACAAAAAGAAGTAATTATACCCAAGAGGAGTAGATGGCAAGAAACAACCAAACTCAGGACTGACATCAATAAGATAGAAATGAAGAGAACAATAAAAAGAATCAATGAAACAAAGAGGTGGTTCTTTGAGAAAATCAACAAGATAGAGTAAGTAAAAGGTGAAGAGACACTATTCAAATTCACAAACTCAGAAACAAGGGGGGCTCTAACAACAGACATGGAGGGAATCCAGAGGAACCCAAAGACTTACTTTAAAAACCTGTACTCCCAAGTTGGAAAATCTAAAATAAATGGATAATTTTCTTGGTACACGCCACTTACCAAAGTTAAATCAAGGTAAGATAAGCAATTCCTATAGACTCTCACTCTTCCATTTGTAGCTGTCTCTCATTATTACCTAGTGTATACTCAAATGTAATATTAAAAATTTCAGGGGCTGGAGAGATGGCTCAGTAGTTAAGAGCACTGACTCATCTTCCAGAGGTCCTGAGTTCAAATCCCAGCAACCACATGGTGGCTCACAACCATCCGTAATGAGATTGAATGCCCTCTTCTGGTGTGTCTGAAGACAGAGACAAGTGTACCCATATACATAAAATAAATAAAATCTTAAAAAAAATTCATAGTTGGCTGTGGTAGTGCATGCTTTCAATCTAAGCACTTGGGAGGTACAGGCAGGTTGAACTCTGAGTATGAGGCTAGCCTGGTATATATAGTAAGTTCCAGGACAGCTAGAGCTACATAGTCTACATAGTGAGACTTTGTCTCAAACAAGACCCACCCTGGACCAAAAAAAAAAAATGGCTGGGCAGAACTTGGGAAGCTGAGGCTGGTGGATATTCATGAACTCAAAGCCAGCCTGGTCAATATAGTTAGTTTGAGGACAGCCAGGGCTACATAAGAGTGTCTCATTTTTTTCCAAATATAAATTTTACATTCATATTTCTCATCAGCTATTTTTTGGTAGTTTTTCATTTTTCTCTGACCAACTTCTTCTATTTATTGTAATGTAAAACCCAAGATTTATCTTCCACTCTTCCATCTCTAAACGTGACAAACAATTATGAGGTAAATCACATATGTTCATAAAAAGTGCCTTCATTTTTATTGTCAGAGTTCCAGAAGTGGGATTCCACGTGTAAGTAAGAATATGTGGAATTTAATTTCCACTGTTCTTGCTACATTGCCTTTTCAAAATGGTGCTTAGCAGTTTGAGGATGTAGACAGCATAATCACAACTGTTATAAAAGAACATATTTAATTGGGACTGACAGTTTCAGAGGATTAGTTCATTATCATCATGGGTGAAAGCATGGCAGTGTGCAGGTAGACATGGTGGTGGAGGAGCTGAGAGTTCTACATCTTGATCTGAAGGCAGCAGGAGACTGTGTATAGCTTGAGCATATATAAGGACCTGGGCATAGCTTGAGCAAATATAAGACCTCAAAGCATGTTCCCAAAATGACATGCTTCCTCCAACAAGGGCACTCCTACTTCACTAAGGCCACACTTCCTAACTGTGCCATTCCCTAATGAACAAGTATTCAAACACATGAGTCTATGGGGGGGGGCACACCTATTCAAACCACTACAGTCTTCCTCTGTGTACTAGTTGGGTTTTTTTTTTTTTAATTTGATACAAGTTAGAGTCATTTTGAAAGAGGGATTCTCAGTTGAGAAAATGCCCTCATCAGATTGGATTAAAGGCAAGCCTGTTGGGGACACTTTCATGGTTAATGATTGATATGGGAGAGAGCCCAGCCCACTGGGGACAGCTGCACCCCTAAGCAAGTGGTCCTGAGTTCTATCAGAAAGCAGCTGAGCAAGCAAATCACGAGGAGCAAGGAAGCAAGCAGCACTCTTCCATGGTCTATTTCAGTTCTTATCCTGCTTGATTTTCTGCCTTTCCTTCAATGATGGACTGTGCTCAAGATGGATGTGTAAGCTGAAACAAACCTTTTCCTCCCCAATTTGCTTTTGGTATTGTTATATCACAGCAATAGGAAGCAAACTAAGGTCCTTATAGAACTCCCAACTCTGCCTCAGAATGCTCTTCCTTGCCAGCTGGGCCTAATGATTGAGAACGTGCGCCCAACTGGGACTCACCCATTCCTCTTACTGGGAGCCCTTAGATCCTCTTCAAAACCCTAGATATCTGTTATCCCACCTCCCAAGGTCCAAGTTTGGGAAAACCCCAGGTCAATTGGAACCCACCTGTTTATGACAACAGGCTCAGGGTCTTTGTTGAAGGCACTGATTGGCCATTGGTCACCCATGTTGCCCCCTACCCCCTTAATGGGTGGTTGGCCTATAGTGGTTCCAAGACTGAATTCCACAGTGACCACCTGGAGACCCAGAGTTCCAACAGAACTTGAAGAAGCACCAGCTTAGCAACACAGTGAGTTTTATCTTGGAAAGGATAGAAACTACCATCTGTCATTTTCTAAGCATCACAGACCTAGTGAGAGGGGAATTACACTCACTCCAGCTTTTGAAGGGAGACCACCCAGGTCATGGAAGGCTTTCTCTGGGTAGGAAGAGCCCCAGTTACGTTAGTCTTTACCTCCAAAATTTGAAGGCTAAGGCAGGAAGAGGGAGGCAAGGAGAGGCTGTATGTGTGGGACAGACTCAATGAGAATTTTCTACTTGACCCTACTTTCCACCTGAGAGCTTGAAAGGCAATCAACACACACAAAGCC
This sequence comes from Grammomys surdaster, assembly GCF_004785775.1. Classification (NCBI taxonomy): domain Eukaryota; kingdom Metazoa; phylum Chordata; class Mammalia; order Rodentia; family Muridae; genus Grammomys; species Grammomys surdaster. The sequence continues at coordinate 296,752 of NW_021604995.1, forward strand.
ATATACATATACATCCATATACATCCGACCTATATTAAAATGGCTCCAGGTGTTCCACTTACAATTCTTTGTCGTCCTTGTTGATCCCAGAAACCAATGGTCAGGAATCATCTGTATAGTCTCCAAATTTACCCACAGATCACCAAATAACAAAATGGCTGTTTTCCGCCAGTAATTTGTTATTGCTCATTATACAGAATATATAGGCAAAACATATTTCCAAAGCCTTCCTGCCCAAAGTTTTCCTATAGTCCTCCATTGTTCAACTGCTCTTCGCTCATCTTACCGTTAGGGATCTAGAAAAAGGAGATTCTTGAGTTTTGGTTTCTAGTCTAACCACTTGTTTCATACCTGATAGGCAATAATGTGGAGTAATTTACCAGCAAACACACATTTTGGGCCAACTTAAGTCTCATTTCAAAAATGATTAAAACAGCACTATATCTGATATACGCCTCCTTGTGGCCCCTTTTTCTACACATTTGACCTTACAACATGCAGTGTACCCTCTGGTCCTGTCTCCAAGTCCTGTTTGTTTCAGAGAAAGGTGAGGTATTCATCCAAGAGGGTATAATTACATCTGCTCTATAGGATAAATCCCAATGGATCCAGTGTGTATGCTGGAGTTGAACCCAGGGCTTCATATATGCAACGCACATGCTCACCCACTGTGCCACATCCCCAGCTCTAGAATATGTTTTCAAGTGTTATAAATAACATAGAAGAACAATGTGGGGTGTGTATGATCTGGGGATGAAAAAAATTATGTGTGCCTGTGGGAATATACGAGTGCAGGTGCCAGGAGTTTAGAAGGTGCTAGATTCCTTGGAGCTGGAGTTACAAGCGGTTTTTGAGCCTTTGAATGTGGATGCCACAAATCAAACTGGGTCCTCTACAAGAGCAGCAAGCTTTTTTTTTTTTTTTTTTTTTTTGGTTTTTAAAGACAGGGTTTCTC
>NW_021604995.1:297806-333203 GCF_004785775.1 Grammomys surdaster
CTCTGTGTAGTCCTGGCTGTCCTGGAACTCACTCTGTAGACCAGGCTAGCCTCGAACTCTCGAACTCAGAAATCCACCTGCCTCTGCCTCCCAAGTGCTGGGATTAAAGGCATGCGCCACCTCCGCCTGGCTAGCAGCAAGAATTCTTAACCATGGAGCTATCTTCAACTCTGAAGAATTTTATAGTTTTATTTTGTGTGACTGCACACCATGGCACACATGTGGATGTCAGTGGACAACTTGCAAGAATCAGTTCTCTTCCCACAGCATTTGTCCTAGGGATTTAAATCAGGTCATCAAGTTTGGTGGCAGGCCCCCTTTACCAGCTGAGCCATATTGCTAGTCCTTTGCTTTCCTTTTCCTTGTTGACCTGGATATCTACCTACCTATGTATGTACGTATGTAATGGAATTTGAAAGTGAGTATCAAACACATGCCCTGGTGTTGCCAGTGTTTTGTTGCTTAACGGTGATGAACTTCTCCTGTAACTGGTCCTTTAGGAAAGATGGTAATGTAAAGCCAGAGGATATTCTCATGTGACCCTGGATTCACTAGACTTCTAGACCTTTGGGCCTCCAATGATTCCTGAAGATATCCTCCCACCTGTACACTGATGTGCTAGTATTGTTTGAGATCACCAACATAAAAGATTGTTAATTGCCAGGTGGCTCGCACCTTTAATCCCAGAACTTAGGAAGCAGAGGCAGGTGGATCCCTGAGTTCGAGGCCAGCCTGGTCTATAGAGTGAATTGTAGGACAGCCAGCCCTACCCAGAAAAACCCTGTCTCAAAAATCTAAAACAAACAAATGATGCTTAATTAAGCAGATACTATTCAAGGTATCCTAGTGTAGTAGGTCTGATAGTATGAATTTCTCTTCTCATATGTATATATAAACATACATACACACATATTAACTAGAATGACTTACAGGCTGTTGTTCATCTAGTACAATGGCTGTTTATCAATGGAAGTCTAAGAATCCAGTAGTTGTTCAGTTCATGAGCAAGGATGTCTCAGGTGGTACATGCTAGAACCTCTAAGTAAGCTCTAATGCCAGTGAGGGGATAGACTAGCTAGTGAGAGCAAGCAGGCAAAGAGGGCAAGCTTCCTTCTTCAGTGTCCTTTATATAGGTTGCCAGTTGAAGGTGCAATTCAGATTAAAAGTGGGTTTGCCCACTTTAAATGATCTAGTTAAGAAAAAAATTCCTCAATGGTATACTCAGCTGGTAGTGTTTTAGTTAATTCCAGATGTAGTCAAATTGATAAATGAAAAACAGCTATTACAGCAGAAGAAAAAAGTTCCACACAAATATAATAGTTTTATCTACATAAGTTTAGTTTTTGTCATTCACACACTTTACCCCGTATAGAAATCAGTGCAATTTTTGGTACTTGGCTTCTTAAACTTAGAAGCATTTTCAGATCTTTGATTTCCTTTTGAGAATAAGTGAAGCAATTAAAAACTCCCTGATGGTTTCACTCACTGCCTGCTGGGTGGTGTCCTGAGCTGTCCTTAAGGTGTGGGGCTCTCTTATTTAAAGTCTATCTATCATACTAAGTGTTTGCATAGTACATTTCAAGGCTAAAAAAATAGTGCGTTGAAAGGCACAAAGGCTACAATTTGGGCTGCTTCTTGAACTTTATCCTGTGTGTTTTCTGATGCCCAATAAGGTGTGAGCTCTGTGTGAATGCCTTCCCACACTTGGTGCACACATACGGGCGCTCCCCAGTATGAGTTCTCTCATGCCTGGTAAGGTGGGAACTCTGCCGGAAAGCTTTCCCACAGTGCTGACAGTGGTAGGGCTTAGCTCCAGTATGAGTTCTCAGGTGCTGAGAGATGGCTGAGCGGTCATTGAAGGTCCTCCCACACTCTGAACATTCAAATGGTCTCTCCCCGCTATGAATTCTAATATGCTGTGTGAGGGAGGAGCTCTGAACAAATGCTTTCCCACAGGCCATACACATGTAAGGCCGCTCTCCTGTGTGGATCTTCCTGTGGACAGAGAAATACCTAGCATTTCGGAACATTTTCCCACATTCACTGCATCGGCAAACTTGGCTCCCCTTGTGAATTTTGATAAAGAATATCTGCTGAGCGTGCCGGTTGATGCCTTTCCCACAATTGTTTGCTCTCCTGAGCTTTCTCATTTCAGAACCCTTATAGCAAGTTTTTATATAGGGACCATATTTTATGGAAGCATTGATTTCCCTGCCTTGTTCTCTTTCAGCGGTCTTTAGGTGATTTTTTATATAGGGAACATGTTTTTCGGAAGTGCTAAGTTCCCTGACTCTTTGCCCTTTAGAACCCTTCTGGTGAGATTTTACATGTTTCAAGGAATTCCTGTTTCCTTGGACTTTACCTTCTTCATAGCCTTTCTGGTTAAGTTTTACAGGTAAAGTATGTGTCAAGATACTGTTGTCCCTGGCTCTTCCCACCACAGACCCCATCTGGTGATTTTGTACAGATGAACCTTGTGACATGGAATTGTTACTTTCCCCAACTTTATGCCATTCAGGGCCTTTTTGGTCTATCTTTGTAGGTGCATCAGGTACCATGGCATTGCTACTGTCCCTGAATCTAACCTCTTCAGAGCCAGAGGCTTTCTGGTAAAATTTTGCAGGCACAGTAAGTGTAATGGGATCTCTGCTGGCTGCAGCTTTTCCCCGCTCAGAACCCCGTTGGTGTTTTTTTATAGAGGAGTCATGTGTCATAGGATTGCTGCTACTCCTGCCTTGCCACTCCACAGAGTCCTTTTGCTGATTTCTTATGCGTAAACCTCGTGTCATGGAAATGGTGTTTTTCCTGCCTTTCCCCTTTCCTGTGCCCTTCTGTTTAACTTTTACATGCTTGCTGGGAAGAACTTCCTTGAGTGAGTCCTGGCTTTCGTAAAGAATAGTTTGGTCCTGAGCCTTGGAGCTTTCAGAGAGCTTCTTCTGAGGGTGGCCTTTTTCCTGTAGAAGTTCCACTTGATTTGATTCTATGGTGTGCATTTCTTGGACTCCATTTTGTGAGATACTTTCAAAGACAGTGGACTGGGTACCATTCCTTGAGAGATCTTTTGGGGTTGGGTCATGAATTGGTTTTACCACAGGAATGGGAGAGTCTGGAGTTAACTCTCTGTTTCCCAATGTAGGCTCCCACCCTGAAAGAAACCAAAAGATATACATATTGCAGTTATAAGTGCCAGTGTGACAGTATTAAAAAATAAAGTTACATCTTCTTAAACAGTTGTTCAGTCTAGGGAGTGACAAGCTGTGAAGCAGCAAAACCAGGAGCTTTCTCACTCCCCTAGGCAAACCAAACATGAGGCTGCCTCTGTGGGCTCAAGGCTCCCTACCAACGAAAGGTCACAGTTTCAGATAAAGATTCTGGACAGATCAAGAGATTCTTGAGAGCACAGCCAGTTCTGACACTGGGTAGAGAAAAACCGAGAGATCTGGGGGACCCTGTGGCTTTCTAAATGTAAGAATGGCCTTACCCACAGAGACCAAGTTGCCCAAGGTCTCTAGCATCACATCACGATACTCGGTCCTCTCCATCGGACCTAGTAGCCGCCACTCCTCCTGACTGAAGTCCACAGCCACATCCTGGAAAGTCACCGGCTCCTGTAATGTTATAAAAGCTCCATGTTTGCCAGTGTGGGTAGAAGAAAGGCCACTGGGACATTCTACCACACAGAAGGACTTTTCTGCTTTGGTGGTTTAATAAGAGACAATGACGTTTTTTGACCCCAAAAGAGATCCACAGGGTATTTTTCCAAACTAAAGTCTGGGTCCCAAGCTGGTAGGCAGAGCTCCTGATTGACAAAGAGTTACAAGTACAATAAGCATGCTACACTGATCATACTAGCATCTATATTAAGCCTGCATTGTAAGGACAACATCCTCCAAAGGACCATCTCCCTCAGGAAACGGCCTTGTCCTGTAGTATAAAACCTACAATGAAGACAAATCCTTGCTGTTAATAGACAGGTCTGACCTTTGTGTAGTATTCACCTATGCCATGTCAGTTTCTTATGAGTGACTAAGGATTCTGAAAGAAGACTCTTCCGTCTCATCACCTTGCCTGGATCTGGGAGGTTTTTGCCCAGATGCAGCAGAGCCTACCTTAGAAGGAACAGAACACAGAGCAATGAGTCTGGGATCAGTTTCTTCCCATTCCCAGGTAGCAGCCATGCGTGAAGCCTAGCCCACATTACCCATTACATGAGAGCCAACAATTCCATCACACCTGAGCCAATATTAACCACTTGTAGGGAAAAGAGCCATATTCACACTAATATCACTAATACCATATACATAATACACAACAATGCCATATACATACCATTTTCCTGGCTGATAGGGCTAATCCTATTGCATGCCCATCACCTAGTTCTGAGACTGATCTGAGCCTATGCTGTTTCATTTCTAATTCCCCAATTAAGTGTCTCCAAAGGACAAGGGCTCACTCATTTTAACTAGGGTACAATATAGTTCTTACAAACTGCCTGTGATTCTTCTGGTTCTTATGTTCCTCAGTCTTGGTTTTTGGACTCCTACTGTTTGCTTTCTGTATGCCCATCACAATGTCAGGAGGGTTACCCTTCACACTTGGGTTTTTTAGAATTCCACTTAGATCCAAGAACTCAGAAAGTTAAAATGGCCTATCTTCTGTGAAGTCTTGGCAAGGCTCAGTGTAGAGGGGACATCTTAGGGGTGGTTCCTTAAAGGAAGCTATGACCAATGGAACAAAAGGTTCTTGCTTACCTCAGGTGGTACAGTAACTGGTAAGGTGGCCACATCTTCCCTTTTGTCCTTTGGTTGATCAGTGGCCTCACTAGAGCAGGCAAGTAGAGCTGGAGAAGATGTCACATAAAGAGTTAATGAGGCGGTAGCCCTCAGGCACACAGAACCACCAGGTCTGCAATCCATGACCTATGCACACCTATGCCCCTCAATGGTCTATGTTGACCTCTTCACCACAGTAAACTATTCCTGTAACTGGATGGGCCCAGTGTATTACTCTGCATGAACCACTCAGAGACTGGTATCTCTACTACAGAAACCTTTTATTGTCTCCCCATTCCAGCATCTGTCTCAGGCTCTGATTTCTGAAGCAATGGCCTTTTCCTTAGTGGTAAAGTCTGTTTCTAGTCTCCAAGCCCTTATCATGCTTGTATGGTTCCCTCTTTGCTGCCTTGGAGAAGAGAAGGATCTTCCCTTGGTCATAGAATGTGTACCCATTTTGTGCTTCTGGTCTCATTAAACAGTCCTGGGCAGTACTAACAGCCCTTCCAAGGATTCTTCCAGGTCCAGCCTTCCTCATGTGTCTTCACATATGGGCTTTTACCATGCTGATTCTACTCCAGCTAGGATGGGGACAAATGACATTACCCAGCCTGCTCCACCGTGCTATCCCTTTACCTTCACGGACTCTGGTAGACATGGGAGACCATACACTTTTAAAGCAAATGAAGCCTTTGCTGGAACATGTAGGAAAGAGAAATTCTGTGTTTGGAAGCCTTAATGGCAATGAAGCCAGCTGAAGGCGGGCAAATGAGACGGATGAGGGGATGAGTTGAGGCTCTTATTGAACCTCCTAGGTAGAGGTGTACTTAGAGTTAGAGAGAGCATCCTGGAACTCTTCCAGTAAGGTTTCCCTTCTTCCTAGAGCCACTTTACAGCTTTTTTGGTGTTTGTAAGTACCGTTTATGTGCATGTGTGTTTGGGTGCATGCAGAGGCTAGATGAGGATGTCTGGTGTCTTAATACATCATTCTTTACTATGTCCATTTGAGACAGTGTCTTTCACTGAACTTGTAGCCAGGCTGGAGGCCAGGAAACCTGAGGGACCTTCCTGTCTCCATCCACTATAATAGTGTGGTTAGGCATGCATGACCATGCCCATTTTTTTTTTTTTTTTAAATGTAGCTTCTGGAGGGAGTTGAACTCCAGTTAACTGTCATAAATTGCTTCACTCCCTAAATCCTGGGTATTAAAGCCAGAATGCTGTGCCACTCCTGGGTGACAGCCCCAGTCCTTTTCTATTTTGTGACAGGGTCATGATAAATTGCTCACACTGACTTGAACTCATTTGTAGCTCAGGCAGGCCTTGAACTGGTGACTTGACTTGGCCTCTTGAGTATTTCAGATTATAAGCCTACATCATCGGATCTGGTAAAATATATTAAGGTTTCAGAGACCAGAGCTCTGGCATCAGCCTCACTGGCTTAAAATCAAGACGTTCTTTTTTGGATATAGGGAAGAACTCATTCTTTGCCTTTTCAATTTCTACAGGCTATACAAGATTCTTGGCCAATGTTTCATTGGGATATCCATCCTGCTTCTTCTCTTCACTGTTCTTGTCCCAGCAGGTTTCAGCGACAGAAGCAGCCTCCATAAACTCCACCTGTATCCTGACCTCTTCACCATCTTAGTACTATCATACGTGTACTCACTTGTCACATCCCATCTTTTCTGAAGGCCCACAGGCTCAGTCAACTCTCGAGTCCTCCCTTAGTTAGGACTTCATTCATAGCCCTTTCAAAGAACTGGAAGGCTGGCTATGTGTCAGGAATTGCAAAAGGATAAAGGGGAAAAAAATGCATTGCATTTGCAAGCTTCCACTGAAGCCCATGGAAGGTTTTTGTTTGGGAGAACAGGGATGGATACCAAACACTTCAGGTTTCCATTAATTTTAACTGGGAACACGGAAGATACGGATGTTTGTGGTCTGGAATGGGAACATCCTCAGTCACCCCAGCACTCCTCATTCCCTCACAAAGCCTTCACAGGACACTCACCATCATCCTTAGATGCTGAGGTCATATTCTCCAACAAAGCCACTGCTGCTTTGCAATCTTCTGGGTGATGTGACTCTACCCACACCCGCAACTTCTCAGGCAGTGCATTCAGGAACTGCTCAAGCACCAACAACTCTAGGATCTGCTTCTTTGAACGTGTATTAGGCTGCAGCCACTGGTGACACAGCTTATGAAGCCGGGACACAGCCTTCTGGGGACCAGCTGACTCTTCATACTGGAAATGTCGGAACTTCTGGCGCGAAGCTTCAGTGTCAGTTAAACGCTTGCTTGGTTGTTTAGCTGGCTTGCGGTTACCTGGCTTCAAGTCTTCTCCGATTTCTGGATAGAGAGATTGAATCAGGGCATTCCGGGGACCAGCCACATCCTTGTTCAATGTAAGGACTTCAACAACCTTGATCTTCATCAGAGGACTCTCAGCAGGAAAGGAATTCATTCCAGGGTATGGAGAAGGCCCAGAACATTCTAAAAGTCAAAACCAGAGCAAAAGCTAAGCAATGTGGCACATTCCTATAATCATTGTTCTTGGGAGGCAGGGGAAAGAGGGCAAGAGGGGATCACTGTTAAGAGTCTAGCCAGATCTATATATTGAGTTATAGGCCAACTAGAGTCACAAAAACAAACTCATCTAAAAAACATACATAAAAACAGGCTGAGTATGTAGCTCGGTTTTTAGAGAATGATGTAGCATATCCCCAGAAACTCATTAAAACCAGTCACAGGGATGCATGCCTGTAACCCCAGCACATAGAGGCAAGAGGATCAGATGTTCAAGGTCAAGTCTGGCTACATAGTAAGGTTAAGGCCAGCCTAAGATATGAGAGACCCAGTTCCATTTACATGTTTTAACAAACACAAATACTGGGGCTGGAGAGATGGCTCAGCAGTTAAGAGGACTGACTGCTCTTCCAGAGGTTCTGAGTTCAATTCCCAGCAACTACATAGTGGCTCACAACCATCTGTAATGGGATCTTAAGGCAGCTACAGTGTACTCATATAAATAAAATAAAAAGAAAACAAACAAACAAAAAGAAAAACAAATACTCTTTTGTTAAGTACGTAAGGAACTGGCTTATTCTCTTATCAAAAAGTATTACCATCAAGTTACATGCATGGCAGAGTATCTATCTGAATGGATTTCCTCCCTTACCCTCCTTCTATGGTATAGATTTTTTTTGTTTTGTTTTGTTTTGTTTTTCGAGACAGGGTTTCTCTGTGTGGCCCTGGCTGTCCTGGAACTCACTCTGTAGACCAGGCTGGCCTTGAACTCAGAAATCTGCCTGCCTCTGCCTCCCAAGTGCTGGGATTAAAGGCGTGCGCCACCACCGCCCGGCAGTATAGATTTTTTTAACTTGTCTTTTATTTTGCACATCATTGGTTGTTTGTATTTTGTCTAAAAAGAAATAAAATTCATGCAGATTTTTTTTCCCCCTTCCTTTTTGATTTTTCTTTCTTTGCCTAGGTCTTAGCCCTAAGAGACTACTCAATCACTGAGGTATTATCAACTAGGACATACACTCTTTTGAGGTAGGGCAGCCGTCCCAGGTGGCCTTGAGCTCTATGTAGCAGAGGAGGACTTTTTGAGGTTCTTCTTACCACTGAGCACCTATGACCATACGTGGTTATGTGGTGCTGGGGATTCATTCAAGGCCTTGTGGATACTGGGCAAACACTTTGCCACCTACATCTGCAGGCCCTCCTTTTACTTTTTATTTAAGGACAAATAATTGCCCAGACTGGCCTTGAACCTGTCTTAGCTTTCCAAGTAGCTGACATTTTTGGCCTACAACAACAGGCCTGTTTGTTTCTTGCTTTAAAAAAAAATTTATTTTTTAAAACTTCTTTAGAGGGATGTCTCCCCTTCATCATCCATAATGTTTGCTTCAAAGCTCTATTCATTGGTTTTAGCAATGTACTGCAAGCTTTCCAGTGACCCTAGATTTTAAGTGTGGATGCTAGAGAATGGTATCTCTTTAAGAGAATCATGATACAGATATTTGAGGCAGACAGATGGACAGACAGATGGCACACAAAGGTCCCAGAGAACAAACACATGAAAAAGACAGTGTATTCTTGAACAAAAATCAACATACCATGAATATATACTACTGGACTAGACTCTAGCAGAGCAGTTCTCAACCTGTGAGTCATGACCCCTTTGAGGGTTGAATGACCCTTTCACAGGGGTTCATAACAATAACAAAATTACAGTTATGAGGTAGCAACAAAAATAATTTTATGGTTGAGGGTCACCATAAAACGAGGAGCTGCATTAAAGGGTCATATCATTAGGAAGGTTGAGATCCACTTGGCTAGCCAAAATACATGGCCATTCTATAGATTCTGGACTCTCAAATCTATAAATCTGGGCCCTCAGATGTCTCTGTAACACTATCTGCCTCACGATTTCCTTTACTTTCTCAAAGTTTGGACTCATACTGAAATTCCCTTTGAAGATATACTCTTGTTTCTTGGGGTTTCTTCAGGTATTCATTCACTCTGTGGTACCTTCTTACTGAGGGCCAAGTAAATCAGTCATATTGCTAACAAATTGGAATTTATAGAATAATTTGTTTGTTTAAGGCTCCTGACATTTCACTTTTCTTATTCACTGTAATCCTTTATAATTGTGTATTTTCTCATTCTCAGACAACGTAGGAGTTAAAGCTGATGATTTCCCTAGAGAATACTTCCAAAGGGTCCTTGCCCATATGAGTCCTCTGATACAGGATCCAATGAGGACTCCTACTGAAGCCTTCCACATTGTCATATTCACAGGGATCCCTGTCAGGGGTTTCTTTAATACTCAGTGGCTTCCTAATAGCAATTACATTCTTAAGACTATCCCTAGTACAACTGTGATACCAAATAAGAGAGCTACACGTGAAAGTGCTTCTCTATCATGCACATTCACATGGCTTTAGAGTTCTCAGATGGTAGTGTTTATTTTTACTAAATTGTATTTTTGTGGGGTGGGGGTGGGGCTCTAGTACAAGCTTTCTCAAGGTAAACCTAACTTAGGTCAGAAGTTGTTCCTGCTCCAATTATACTTTTGAGGTTTCTTCCCTTAGAGGAGTTCTCAGATATTGAAACTTTCACAGAAGAGTCCTATTCACGTCTTTACAGATTAATATCCTGTTTTAGTCATCTAACAGTTAAGGTGGTCCAAGCTGAGCTGAAACTGAGCTTTCTCACACTAAACATATTTACTGTACACTTTTTTGATATCAGATTCCCCACCCTAAATATCTCAGAGAGAAAATTCATAAAAGACAAGAGAAAATGTGTTCTTCAACAAAAATCAGCAGTACTGGACTAGGCTCTATCCAAAATACATGATCACTCTAGATTCTAGACACTCAACAAATTGATAAGGCCTTGAGCCCTCAGAGGTCTGTAGTGCAATTCCTTCATTTTCCATATATATGTATTCTAACATTTTGTATGAGTATTTCTTTCATTCTCTACATGTTTGCTCGAGCATGTGGACATCCTCAGGCTATACAAAGAGTATCTGCCTCTCTTCCTCAAACAAAAGGGAAGCGACTCTTATAAGGTTCATTTCCTGCTTCATTTCTTAAGTTGACAATTTTCAAGTTTTCGGCTGGAGAGATGCCTCAGCAGTTAATAGTACTGTCTGTTTTTTCCAGAGGATCTGGGTTCCATTCCCACCACACATATGATGACTCAAAACCATGTGTCACTCCAGTCCCAGGAAACTCCTTTGACCTCAGTGGGAAGTGCATGCATACAGTGTACAGAAAAACACACAGGCAAAACCACATATACACAAAAGGGGAAAAAAAAAGCATTTTTTGGAGGTTCTCCTGTGATTATGACTTATTCATCTACTAGTTACTCTCTTTTTCCTTTATTTCTTGACAGGGTCTCACTATGCTACCTTGATATTCTCCAATTCCTAAGAGACCAGCTTTCCTCTGCCTCTCAAGTGCTTTGATTTAAGCTATGTGCCACCCATGCTTGGCCAATAGTCTTTTATGCATTGCTTCTAATGATTAAGTCTAGTTAACTTTCAAGTGCCCCACTTTAGGAATATACATGTGGCTGTGCTTTTTTGAATGGCCACAGAATGACAAGTGAATACATGAGCACAACCTAATTTATTTTCTCATATCGCCATCAAAGGATCTTATTCAATTCAAAGCTTTCTTGAGGCTGAACGACATTTGTCTTAGAACTTACCCATTTTTCTCGTATTATCTCACCAATCACATTCCATGCTGTCATTCGAGCTGGAGAAGCTTGTAAGCTTAGTTGTAAGAAAGAATTTGAACTTTGGATTCAATCTCACTTTTATGCATTAATAACAGGCACTGCACACTACTGTTGGGACACTAGTGAAGATGCATTATCTCATTTAATAGTAATGTATGACATTCTAAAATCTTACATTTTTACTTACTACTCGGACCTCTTGAAGTTCAAAAAAGCAATTGGCTCAGCAAACCTCCTTGGATGTGTCACTGGTCCCTTTTCATCTATGGTCTATTGACAGGATAAGTAGAGGCTTGGCACAGTTTAAATCCAACTTTCAAGGTAAACACTATTAGGAAGTTCTTCATGATTAGTGTAAAGTTTTACCTAACATTATGTCATTATGGAGAGAAAAAGAAAACCACAGTTCCACTCCTTAAAGTAATTTATGCCTTTAACATCTTTAAAACAAGTTAATTCCAAAAATTCAGGCTGTTTTCCTTGCAATACCTGTCTGGGGATGTACGCAGCCCAGTGGCAGAGTGCTTGCATAGCACATACAAGGCCCTGGGATCTCCAGCATCACAAAGAGTTCTTGTAGTAAACATACAAATTATGAACTACAGCCATAGAAAATCCCTTCAAGGCTTCCTTCACCCATAGGAATTCTCAGCAGTGTTTTGGTCCAGTTTATCTAATTACTTAGACCCACTGAGTCTACCTTTGAGTCAAACACACTCTTTAATTCTCCCCAAACCTGCTACTACTCTCTACTTTCCCAGGGCAGGCATCATCATTCCAACCTTGGGCACTGCTGGTGCTTGCTTCCTTTCTCCATCTGTGTCCTGTCACAGCTTTTTCTTTACAAACCAACCAGAGTGAGCTGTAAAAAACCCATGTCACACCATTCCTCAACAATAAAAGTCAAGCTTCCCCCACAGCTGATGCGGCCAAGTGCCTTCTGCTAACTTAACCTGCATGTTCTTGTATTTTGGTTTCCTACTCCTAGCCTCAAAATTTTCCTATTTCCATCATATAGGAATGATTTTTCATTCATTAGAAAGCACTAGATGAATATTTACTCGTTCAGATGAACGTTGATGTAAAACTAAACGTCATCACCAAAGATGGCAGCAGGTAGAGATCTGACAGGTGAACAGGGTCAGAAAGTGCTCTGATGCTTCTTCACCAGAGCATAAAAACACAAAGAGAAGCATCCAGTGGCACATGGTGTGCTTTATAGCCAAAATAAAAAAAAAACTGAAGCTAGCAAAACCAGTGAAAACTACTATGTCTTTCATGACTATTAAGACAAAAACACAACCTTACAGCAAGGCACTTCTTATATCTAATATGTTACCACTTTAACTGTTCAAAGGGGGAAAAAAAATCACTAAAACCACCTTGGAAGATTCTGCAATGGAAATAGGTATTTTCTTAATTATCATATAGGAATGATTTTTCATTCATTAGAAAGCACTAGATGAATATTTACCCATTCAGATGAACGGCAATGTGAAACAACACAATCTAGCTAGCAACACGTTCATCAAAACCTACACATTTTCCTACACGCCAGGCCAGACACCCACTCTGCATATGATGATGGCGCTATGTAATTGTCAAAAGCAAAGAAAAAGTTAGCAACACCCATAGACTCATGTTTGAATACTTGGTTCCAGTTGGATGAATTGTTTGGTAGGATCAGAAGTTGTGACCTTGCTGGACGAGGTGTGTCCACTGGGGGTGTTTCCAAAGCTCATGCCAGCCCCATTTAGCTCTCTCCCTCTGCCTTCTGCTTGTGATTCAGACGTATACTCTCAGTTACTGCTGCAGTGCCATGCTACCCACTATGATGGTCATGAACTAACCCTCTGAAACTGTAAGTAAGCCTCCAATCACATGGACCTACAGGATTTGGAGTTTACCTTGCTTAGTTCTGATTAGGTCCAGTATTTCCTCACTTTCCCTCTTCTGGAATGGAAATATATATTCTGTGCCACTGTATGTCAGAAGAACGTAACTTGTTTTTTGCATTTTAATGGGCTTACAATTAAAAAGATTGTTTTGAGTCTCAGAAGAGACTTTGAACTTGTGTGAGTGCAGTGACCTCAGAGGACAGAACAGGGCATCATGGAACTCCTGAGACTGGAGTTACAGATGGTTCTGAGCTGCCATGTGACTGCTAGGGCTCTGCAAGCATAGCCAATGCGCTAACTACTGAGCAATCTCTCCAGCCCCAAGGCTATGAACTTTTAAAGTGTTGACACTATGAAAGGCTATGGGGACTTTTGAAGTTGGACTGAATGCATATTGCCATGGGCCTATGGGGCCAGCAAGTAGATTGTGGTGATTTGAATGAAAATGGCCCTCTAGGCTAATATATTTGAATGTTTGGTTCCCAGTTGGTGGAACTGTTGAGAAAAGATTAGGTGTTGTCTTGTTGGAGGAGCTGTTGTCACTGGGGTTGACTTTTGAGGTTTCAAAAGTCCATGCCATTCCCAGTTAGCTCGAGCTCTCTAGCTGCTTCTGGTTTGTGAATTAGGAAGAAAACTCTTAGCTACTGCTTCAGCACCATGCCTGCCTGCCTGCCTGCCTGCTGCCATGCTCGTCACCATGATCCTTATGGACTTACCCAGTGAACTACACGAAAACCCTCAATTAAATGTTTTTTCTTGTATCTTGGTCATGGTATATCTTCACAGCAATAGAAAAGTAATTAAGGTCAATGAAAAAGTAATTGACGTCAATGTTAAGAGGATGTAGCAACATCCAGGCTCAAATGAACAACCATGCAAGGATTAACCAGAACAGGTAATAGGAATGATTAAGTCCAATCAAATTTAATGCATACTCTAATAGCTTTTCTCAACTAATCTAGGCAAACTGGTGTTTATCTGGAGGATTAAAAAACATCCAAGATTTTTTTTTTTTTTTGATTTTTCGAGACAGGGTTTCTCTGTGTAGCCCTGGCTGTTCTGGAACTTACTCTGTAGACCAGGCTGGCCTTGAACTCAGAAATCTGCCTGCCTCTTCCTCCCAAGTGCTGGGATTAAAGGTGTGTGCCGCCACCACCGCCCCCGCTGTTTTGCTTTTTTTAAAGATGGTTTCTCTCTGTAGTCCTGGCTGTCTTGGAACTTGCTCTGTACACCAGCTGGCCTTAAACTTACGGAGAACCAACTGCCTCTGTTTCCCAAGTGCTGGGATTAAAGGTGTGTGCTACCACTACCTGGCTAAGATTTTTTTTTTAAACTACAAGGGGTATAGAAATTTATTAAAGTTCATCAATATACAATAAAATGTGTCGCATTATGGCATGCACCCAGAAAGGGGAAAAAAAAAAAAGCACAAGAACACAGAAGAGACTTCTGTAGTATGATAATAGTAATTTAGTCTACAGAAAGATGCTGTTTCCAACAAACAGAAGAAGAATGAATCTGAACTTTTGAGGGGCTCAAAGGTTTTATGCCCACCATATATAAAGTGAAACCAGATAAACAGAACAACAACAAAAAAGGTTAAAAATGCTTGGGTTCAAAAAAGTATTCAGACAATATGCCTATGTGCTTAAAAACAACAACAAAAACACTTAGAAGAAAAATAAAAACAGGAGCCAGTGTGGTAGCACACATTTGTAATTCCAGAACTTCTAAGACAGAGGGATGATCAGGAATTCATATCCTTAGTTAATTAATAGGTTGGAGGCCAGCCTGAACTACCTAAGACCTTATCTCAAAACAAAACAAAAATACAAAACAACAAAACCCCCAACACAAACACCACCGCCACTATACACAAACCCCAAATACCACAACCCCCACCCCTAAATAAAGACTGAAGCTGGGGCCGTTAGTTCAAGTGGTAGCATGTCAGCTCTGCTTATCATGTGAAAGGCCCTGGGCTTAATCATCAGCATCATAAAAAACTGACTGCAGATTAGAAAATAACTCATACTTCTTACAACATGCTACCTGAGTTCTCATACTGCTTAGAAGACATCAGTCCTTTTTTTTTTTTTTTTTTTTTTTTTTTCTTGAGACAGGGTTTCTCTGTATAGCCTGGACTGTCCTGGAACTCATTCTTTAGACCAGGCTGGCCTCGAACTCAGAAATCTGCCTGCCTCTGCCTCCCAAGGGCTGGGATTAAAGGTGTGCGCCACCACTGCCCAGCAGTATAGATTTTTTTTAACTTGTCTTTCATTCTGTACATCATTGGTTGTTTGTATTTTGTCTGGCCAAGACATCAGTCTCAGAATAACCAGAAGATCCATCCCTTTTGGAAACCCCCACATGCCTGGCTCTTACCTGGAAGAGTGTCTTGAGGAATTTGTCTCTGCATTGGCCAGCAGTCTTCTGCCTCTTCTAACTGAGATATCACATTTGGCTTGGAAAAGTGATGCTCTGCTCAATTGAAAAGAGACAGGGCTTGGAGGTATGCTTAGAGAAAATGCTATCCTGCTGCAACATTCTATCCTCTCTTCCTCCCATGCTCTGACATGATGTCTTCAGGTCTTGGGCAATGACAACTACATATCTGTTCCTTTTGTTGGATTTCTTGGGTTTCCTTGATAGCAAAAGTACCATAAAGTAAAAAAGGGACGTTGTTCAACTGAGGGACATTCTGGGAAAGCTTTTGCTTCCCTGCTAAATTTGACAGTTGAGAAAGAACTGGTCAGGACTATCAACTTTTGTTTCTGCTTAAACACAGACATAAAGCTTGGAGCCATAGCTATGAAATAACTAGAGAGGACAGAAGACTTCCCAAGAACCACAAAGAAATCACAAAGAAATCTTTGATGATACCTGTGAGCTGTTGGACACTGACATCTCATATGTTTGATGGGCCGTAAAAACTACAGGCAACTGTCACTACAGCTACAAACATCCCGAATAGGCTCTGCCCAGTATTCAGGGGCTCTGATGTATTGATTGGATGAAACTTCTAACGTCATACTGAAAAGCTGCCTTTTCCCTCTCTACCAAGCTCTACATTCCCTAAACACTTCTCCTCGGGTCCCTCTAGCCTAAGCCCAAACACAAACAGTTCAGAAAGAGGTACCACACATTTGGATTTGGGGTAGGGGCAGGTAGAGTCAAGCAAGACTGGCACTGAACTTCCAATCCTCCTCTACCTCCGAAGTGACGGAAATAAAAGCATGCTCCACCCACCCTAACAGACCCTTATTAACGTGGAGGCTGCCTTACCCACTGAAATCATGTTACTGTAGTTCTCCATCATGATTTCCCTGTACAGGCACTTCTGTTGGAGGTCCAGCTGTGCCCACTCTTCCTTGGTAAATGTCAGTGATACATCTTCAAACGTCACAGATTCCTAAAAGCCACAAGACGTAGTTCAGCCACGGGTTTTCCTCTTCCACAGTGAGAGAAAAATAGAAAGGCTGAGCAAGATGACCTAGTTACAGTTTACTTGTCTCGAGTTCCTTCGTCTAAATCCTTGAGCAAATCTGTCTGACAGTAATCAGGGGACAAGGGAGACCTGGGGTCTATGAAAACCTGTTCTTTCCTCCTCACTAACCAGGGGATAGGACTGTTGGTTCCTATCTACACCTCTTTTCTCGGTTTTGAATTGTCACTTCCTTAAAGTAGCTGCTGAAAACTAAACGTGAGCCTCTTATTTCCTTACACCTGTCAGTTTCCTCACCAGACTCCCAGCTTAAAAAAAATTTTTTTTTGAAAAGGTCTGGTGAGGGCAATGGTGGCGCACGCCTTTAATCCCAGCACTTGGGAGACAGAGGCAGGCAGATTTCTGAGTTCGAGGCCAGCCTGGTCTACAGAGTGAGTGCCAGGACAGCCGGGGCTACACAGAGAAACCCTGTCTCGAAAAACCAAAGAAAAGAAAAGAAAAGAAAGGAAAAGAGAAGAAAAGAAAAGAAAGAAAAGAAAAAAAAAAGAACAGGTCTGGTGAGATGGCTCAGTGGGTAAAGGTGCCTGCTACCAAGGCTGAGTTTGATTGATCTCCAGGACTCTTATGTTGAAAGAAAGGTAACGATCCGGAAAGGAGTCCTTTGTCCTCTACAAGCAGGCAGTAGAACACACGTGCTTACCCACACACAAAATAAATGTAATAGAAATGTTTTTTGCTTTTTAATTGAAGACCCTCCATCTGGCTTGCCAGTTCCCGGTTCAGAAATCGGTTTGTTTGCTTCTTCTCTATTCTAACCACCCTCTTGGGCAGTCCTTCAACTCCTCCCGGAACTCTAGGATATTTGAGAACAAGCGTCGCACCACTAGCCGGCCCCTGAGCGCACTCAAAAGCTGAAAAGAAGCCTTTACTCACATGAGGCCAGGTTGTTGGAAGCGTGGAAGCCATACTGTCCTCAATGTTCTCTCACGGGAGTAGGCGGAATGCTGACGAAACTGAAGGTGGAAGAGGGGGGCACTAAGGAAAGTGCTCAGTGGCTCCCCCACCTCTGCCCATATCCCACTCCTTAGCAGGACATGACCAGTCCTCCCCAAAATTGCAAAGTGCCCAGTGAGTCCTCTCCCCGACTCACATAAGCCTACAAGACAGGTTCCCCTCTAACCGAGAGGGAACAGCTGATGTCCTCTAATCCAGAATGCGGTTGGTTTTCTTAAAATGTGTTCCCCATCTAGAACGCTATGTCCTCCTCAGGATCCGGAACCACGACTACACACCTTCTTCGTGGTCTGTAGAAGTGGAACCACTAACGACGCCGACACTGGGCTCCAGAGGTTGCAAATAAAATAGAAGATGGGCGCTGTCCCCGACGGGCTTTCACGCAGCGCTACGAGCGCCTGCAAAAGACACAATGGCGCCCGCCCGTCGGTCTTGTTCTGAACTGCGTCAGCTCACTAGTCCGGACTACAACTCCCAGACGCCCCCGCGGACGTCGAGCGGCAGCAATTAGGCGGCGCCCGTCCAGTTGGTGGGTGAAGCCGAAGTCCGTAGGAGTGTGCTATTGGCTGCTAAAGAACTAGGATGAAGACTTTGAAGGAGGATACTAAGACGCCGAGCACCAGCACCTAAACCGAGGCTAAGGAGAGAGTCGAACCCACTGACAGGAGCAAATGAACTTTGACAAACCGGAAGCTGAGGATGGGCAAGGGGTGGGCCGGAAGGGTTGTTGTTTGATCTGCTGAGGGACGCATGCTGCGTAGCAGAGTAAGGAAGGTGGAATGAGGGGACAGACGGAAAGTACAACATACCCAGTGTAGAAGGGAGGGCCCCGGATGGGGGCTGGCTGTAGGTCGGAGGCAAGAGAAGACAAAGTCATTTAACGAGTTTCCTGAGGGGAAGGAGAAAAGGATGGAATCGTGCTGAAGTTTTACCGGTGCCCTTAAAGGGAGAGGACGAAAGGACTAAACTGTAGAAACAGAAAGTCATTTAGACATTGGAATTAAAAGTTTACTCAAGTTTCTATGAGAAGACAGGAGTTTGCGTCCAGATTTGTAGAATGGGCAGGGTTGTATGGTCTTACAACGTTTAGGTGGGAAGTGTGGAGACCTGGTGGACTTGAAGTATACGGTAGGATACGCTAAATGTCTTCTCCAGTTTTCCCCAGCAGAGGAAGCGATGTAGTGAGAATTCTGGAATCTTAGTTTCTTAACAAAACAAAACAAAAGCAAAACATATTATAAGAAGGTGCTTTTGTTTTGATTCCAGGCGTAGGGATGTGGGGCTGCTTCGGACTGCCTGCAGCAACTGACTGTGATTTGTCTTGTGCTCTAGCAGAATCGTGGTTCTGTCTGCGGCAGATAGGTTTTGCGATTGTGTTATATTTGGAATTCTGGGGACTTTTCAGAGTATATAAATGTTAGGGTCCGATAGACTGGGAGTTGGGGTGGGCCAGTTGTTGGTTATATAGGGAGGAGGTTGTTTGTGGTTTGTTAGTAGCTGAGGTCAAAGGAGAAGCAAAAGAAAAGAAATCACATTCAGGGATTTTCCTAATTCCTCTCTCCACTCTATTCGTTTCTTTCCTGTCTAGTGTTAGGGGGTAAGAAGAGGGAAAGGATAATGGTGGGAAGAAAAAGGGAACCCACAAAGTAGCAAAGACATATATAAGGGGAACTAAAATCACCCTCAGTCCCAGGGAGGCTAACTGTAAATATTCATACATATGGAGAGCTCGTGGGGCCGCTTCTAGGAATTAGGCAGGAATTTGACATTAGATTAGGACGCAGAAGTAGGCTCAAGTAAGAATTAGACTAGGACGAGAAAGTAGGCTCAGGCTGGAGTTTGACTTTGGGTGAGGACAAGAAAGTAGGCTCAAGATCTTGATCACCTTGTAAGTCCCTGAATACCACGGGACTTTGTTTATTGCCTTGTTTGTTCCTTGACCTAAAACTGACTAGTACTAGGTACTAGTACTTTGCATGTACTTAGAATGGCACAAAAACAGACTGGAGAAAAATAAACCTGCTTCAGCCTCACCACTGGCTTGAGTCATGTTATAATGTTGTCTAATTGTCTTTTTCTTTTCAATCCTTGCTCCCTCCCTTGAAACCCTGTTGACTGACTGAGCTGGCTTGGTCACACACAGGGACTGATTTGTATGCTACACATCCAGAGGATGTGGGTTCTGGTAATCCCAATTATTAGATAACCTGTGTTTAGGTTTGTTCGTAATGGCAGATTGGATCAGGGGAACCTGAAGTCTGCCCCGACCATAATTTGGTATGTTTGTAACTCTCTAGACAGCACAGAACAACAAAGAATTCTATTGTGTTCCTTATACTGTCTAGTATTCTATTCCTAGGGTCTCTTTATATTCTGTTCTGATTGGTGTAGTCTTGTCTTACTTGGAGTCCAGACATTCTGATATTCTCATAATGCCTAGAACCTACTGACCTATCCTTCTCAACCCACCATTTGTGTATTCCTTTTAGGTTTCTAAATAGGGTCTTGGCAATACCATGTCTATCCGTGGTCATGCTTCTTATTCTTATGGCTAAAATAGAGTACATATTGTCCTTAATTTTTACTGCAATTAATTTTTATATTTAGTATTGACTCAGATTATTATGCTACTTTTAGACTGATAGTATTTCCTTAGAATTTTTTCATTCATTCATTCATTCATTCATTCATTCATTCCATTTTATCCTGGATCACATATATCCCAGGCTATCCTTGAAGTTTGTAGCTGAGGTTATCCTTGAGTTTCTAATCCTCTTGCTTCCACGTCCCTAGTGCAAGGAATACAGATGTGGGCCACAGTGTCCATCTTTCTGTGGTGCTGGTGCTGGAAATCAGAGCTTTGTGGCATATCAGGCAAACATGGATGATTGAGCTAAATTGTTAGCCCTCTTTGGAATTTCTTAGCTTTCAGAAGGACTATCCTGTGAATAAGTAATTGATCCCTTTATTAATATTTCAAATTAAATAACCCTGGCTGTTTGGCAGACTATTATTGTGTGCTTCGGTTGTGGAAAGTAGCCATTGACTGACGGTTTTATTTTAGATGTCAGTGTGCGTTTGTTTATGTGACTCATCCAATGGTTCAATAGAGAGCTTTATTATTTTAAGGAGGCAAGTTCTCTTTTCAGCTAAAAGTTGGTTCTTATTTTTAAAAGTTAAAGTTGGAAGCCGGGCGTTGGTGGCGCACGCCTTTAATCACAGCACTTGGGAGGCAGAGGCAGGCGGATTTCTGAGTTTGAGGCCAGCCTGGTCTACAGAGTGAGTTCCAGGACAGCCAGGGCTATACAGAGAAACCCTGTCTCGAAAAACCAAAAAAAAAAAAAAAAAAAAAGTTAAAGTTGGGTTGTGGTGGTGTACACCTTTAGTCCTAGGACTTTGGGAGGCAGAGGCAGGTGGATCTCTGTAAGTTCGAGATCAGCCTAGTCTACAGGGTGAGTTCCAGAACAGCCAGGGCTCCACAGAGAAACCCTGCCTTGAAAAACAAACAAATCAAAAAAGTTAATTAATTTTTTGTTTGATTGTGTGTGTGTGTGTGTGTGTGTGTGTGTATGCACGCACATTCAGTGTACATGTGGAGTCAGAGGAAAGCTTTCAGGAATTGGTTCTGTCCTTTTTTCATATAAGTTACAGTAATAGAACCTAGGCGGTCAGATTTAGTAGGAGATGGTCTTACTCAAAGAGCCATCTCAGTGGCCTGAAAATTGATTTTTAAAAAGTTTACATTTATTTATTGTGCATGTTTATATTTCTGCACCACAACATATCTATGGAGGTCAGGAAATAACTTGAGTTTGGTTCTGTCCTTTCATCTGTGGGTTCTGGAGATTGTGTCCACATTTTCAAGTGGGCAGGGTTACTGGTTTCTCAAGGTTAAGGTGTGCTCTTAGTGGTGGTGGTGGACTGGATTGTATCGAGTAGGGCAAACCTAAAGTCTACCTTTCATGGATCAAACTTTGCTTTCTAGTTTCTGGATTTTTTTTCCTGTTTACTTACATATTACACACCTGTGAATGGTTATATACATCCAAAACAAAAGGAAACACTAGCAATTTTGATTTAAAAATTTTAGATGTTCTTGTTTTGTAAATAGATGAAATAGACGTATGTGCTAAAACTATTGGGGAAAAGGAAAAAGAAATAAAATCCAATATGATTTCTTTTTTCTTTTCTTTTTTTTTGTCTCAGTATGTAGCCCTGACTGGCCTAGAACTTACTATGTTTGTCAGGCTGGTTTTGAACTCACAATGATCTACTCGCCTCTGCCTCTGAGTGCTGGAATAAATGTTTTGTGCCACCATGTCCAGCCCAGTGGAAAACTTTTCAAAATCAGTAAAATCAAAGTAAGCCAGGCATAAGAACAAAAGATTCATAAATTAATTTTCACATATGTATGCACAAAAACTGCAATAACTTAAACAATATTGGGGTAAAGGGTCCTTTAATAGTAGAATCATAAAAATAAAATGTTAATTTGTTGGGACATGCAGAGAACACCTTGACCTATTGAGAATAACTTTTGAGATGCATGTGTAAACTTACATAGTTGAAAATGCTTGTGTTCCAGAGTTAGAAGGCAGTGTGTATCATTTATTCTCTTCCTCATTAGAGTCAATAGGAGTTCAAATATTAATACAATAGGGCTTTGGAGAGGCTTGGCATCTTGAGTTTTGTTTTGTCCTTCTAAAAATGTGAGGGAGAGAATCTACTCTTCTCTAGATGATTTGGGTTAGATCCAAACTTAAGGAGAAATGTCCACAAAAATTACTTGTTCAAAAATGTTCTTTTTGTGGATGTGATGAACTATCTTGACAGCCCCACAAGGACTCTTTTGATGACTCTATTAGTCAGGGTTCTCTAGAGAAACAACTGAATGGACAAATGAACACTATCTATCTATCTATCTATCTATCTATCTATCTATCTATCTATATATCTATTCTATAATCCATCCACCCATCGATAGAGGGGATTTATTAAAATGGCTTACAGGCTATGGTTCAACTAGGCCAACAGTGGCTACCAATGGAAGGTCCAAAAATTCAGTACTTATTGAGTCTAGAAGGCTAGATGTCTCAGCTGTATACATCAGAATCCCAAACAGATAGGATCTAATGCCAGTGAAGTAGAGGATTTGCCAGGGTGAGCAAGAACAAACAAAAAGTGAGAATCTCCTTCTTCCGTGTCCTTTATATAGGCTGTCAGCAGAAAGTGTGGCCCAGGTTAAAGGTGAATCTTTTGACCTCAGAAGATCCCGATTAATAGTGGGTCTTTCACATGGCTGTAGTGGCTCATGTCTTTAATCCCAGCACTTGGGAGGCAGAAGCAAGTGGATCTTTATGAGTTCTAGGTCAACCTGGTCTATAGATCAAGTTCCAGGACAGCCAGGGCTGTTCCACAAAGAAAGGCTGTCTTTTTAAATTAATTAAATAACTGATTAATATTAATTAATTAATTAATTAATGTTACATCGCAATATCAGCCAGTCCCCCCTCTTTCAGTTCCTTTCCCATTCTCTCTTTCCTCTCTCTGAGGAGGACCCCTCTCCATATCTATACCCCCACCCCACTCCCTCGAATCAATTACTGCAAGACTGGGCACATCCTCTCTCACTGAGGCTAGACAAGGTGGCCCAGTTAGGAGCATGGGATCCACAGGTAGGCAACAAATTCAGGAACAGATCTTGCTTCAATTGTTGGGAGACCTGCATGAAGACCAAGCTGTACATGTGCTACAAATGTTCAGGGAGCCTAGGTTCAGTTCATGCTTGCTCTTTGGTTGGTAGTTCAGTCTCTGGGAGCCCCCAAGGGTTCAGGTTAGTTTTTCTGTTGGTCGTCCTGTGGAGTCCCTGTTCTCTTCAAGTCCCTCAATCCTTCTGTCTCTTCCACAAGACTCCCCAAGCTCCATCTAATGTCAGCTATTGGGTGGACACTTTCAGAGGATAGTTATGCTAGGATCCTATCTGCAAGCATAACAAAATATCATCAATAGTGACAGGGATTGGTTCTTGTCCATGGGATAGATCTCAATTTGGGGCAGTCATTGGTTGGCCATTCCGTCTGTCTTTGCTGTATCTTTGTCCCTGCATGTCTTGTAGGCAGGACACATTTTTGGTTGAAGGATTTGAGGGTGAGTTGCTGCCCTTATCCTTCCACTGGGAGTCCTGCCTGGCTACAGGAAGTGGCCGCTTCAGGATCCATATCCCCCACTACTAGGAGTTTCAGCTAGGGTTACCCTCATAGCCACCCTAGGGCCTCCTCCATCCTGTTCCAGGTCTCTGGCATGTCCTAGAGATGCTACCCCACTAGCCTATATCCATTCTCTCTCCCCTGCTCTCCCTACACCAGATCCTCCCTGCCCTACTCCCCTCCCCACCTGCTCTCTCACCCAGTTCCCTCCCTCTATCCATCTCTGATATCTATTTTATTTCCCCTTCTGAGAAAGATTCAATCAGCATCTTTTGGGTCCTTCTTATTTGGCTTCTTTGGGTCTGTGGATTGTGGAGTGGTTATTTCCTACTTTATGGCTAACATCTAGTTAATATCTAATATCTATAAGTGAGTACACACCACGCATGTCCTTTTGTGCCTGGGTTACCTCACTCAAGATGGTTCCATCCATATGCCTGCAAAATTCATGATGTTCTTGATTTTAATGGCTGAGTAGTATTCCATTGTGTAAATGAACATGTTCTTTATCCATTTTCAATTGAGGAACAGCTGAGTTGATTCCAGTTTCTGGCTTTTTACGAGTAAAGCTGCTATGGACATAGTTGAGCGTGTGTCCTTGTGGGATGGTGGAGCATCTTTTGGGTATATGCCCAGGAGTGGTTGGTAAAACTGGGTCTTGAGGTAGAATTATTCCCAAATTTCTGAGAAACTGCCAAATTGATTTCCAGAGTGGTTGTACAAGTTTGTACTCTCTCCCCCTTGCTCCACATCTTTGCCAGCAGGTGCTATCACTAGACTTTTTGATCTTAGCCACTCCGATGGGTGTGAAGTGGAATCTAAGGGTTGACTTGTGTTTCCCTGATGACTAAGGATGTTGAACATTTCTTTAAGTGTTTCTCTGCCATTCAAGATTCCCCTTTTGCAAATTCTCTGTTTAGCTCTACCCCATTTTTAAAAATTGAGTTATTTGGTTTGTTGTTGTCTAACATCTTAAGATTTTTATATATTTTGGATATTAACTGTCTGTCAGATGTCAGATCTCTATGAATTCAAGGCCAGCCTGGTGTATAGGCTGAGTGTATGGTATATAGATTGAGTTCCAGGACAGCCACGGTTGTTCCACAAACAAACAAATAAATAAACAAACAATCCTACCACATATCTTAAAAACAAAACAAAATAGCAACAGAAATGTATCTTCTTACTTCAAATAATTTAATTAATAAAAAAAACTCTCACAGGTATATCAAGCTACTTAGATTTTAGTTAATTCCTGATTTAAACAAGTTGACAACCAAATAGTTGTCACAATGACATTAGACCCCCCCCAAAAGTAATTCAGGATAATCCCTCTGTCTCAATATATTTAACACAGTTTCATCTGTAAACTCCCTTTTGCCATATGAGGTGATGTTCATACTTGCTTATCTGTGGGTTAGGATGCTCTCCAGTAGGAAAAAGGGGCATCATTCTACCTACCATAGGAAAGGTGTCCTTTATACACATACTTCTATCCTCCTGGCCACAGATGACACATCTACTTAGCAGTGAGCAGTTAGGAAAGAGAATAGCCAGCATTTTGACATCTAATGGTGCACCAGGTTCTGTTGCACCAAACAAGGGTGAAGACAGGCACAGTCAATACAGAGATCAGCTTAGGTGAAACGCATCTGTTCCAGGGGAATACTCTCTAGTTGAGTTTTTCGATCTAAGGGCACTTTATGGTGCATATTTCTGGACTTACTGATAGCAGAGATCTTGAATCGAGTGAAGTCTCAGCGTCCAAGGAACAGTCAGGAGATGGAAACCTTGGCAGAAAGCTTAATTTGGGAATGCTTGAAAGGAAAGATGGCTTTCCATGGTAGGTAAGAGGAAAGAAAGGGTGAGTATTGCCTGCAATTATGGAGGAAGCCACATTTCAAAGGATTCTTAGTGAGTGAGAGGAACATCTTTAGGGTTCATATGTGAGACCACCTCACTAACACCTTGTCCAGGTGCCCTATTAGGAAGCCATGCTGAGGAAACCTGGGAGTCCAGCAGCAGGGGTTAGTCCTCAGTGTAGCCATATGAATTCATTCTGTTTCCCTTGTCTCTGTGATTAATCCACAGATCTATATGCTACTCTGATCTGAACCACTCACTTGAAAGGTATCTTGACGGCAATTGGGTTAAATGAATGGGCACGAACTGGGAAGCCTATAGTTTTGAGTAAAGACTTGGAAAATATATTAGGTCAGAAAATGGCCTTTAAAATTGTCAGGCTTTGATTCCTGGAACCTGTGACTATTATTTTCATGAAGGACCAGAGACTTTGCATATGTATTAAATATGTTTGTCTTGGGAAGATTATCCTGGATTACCCATGCAGCCATGTGCCTTTATAAGAGGCAAGCAGAGAAATTTGAATACACACATATACATACACAAAAGGTGTTGTCACCATAGAGGCGAAGGTTGTAGTTATATATTCATAAACCAAGGAATGAGAGAAACCACTGGGAGCTGGTAGAGGCATGGAATTAGTTCTCTCCTGAAGCCTCCATGTGGAGCTTAACCCTGCCCACTCCTTAATTTCAGACAGTGATACTGACTTTATACTTATGGCTTCCAGAATAGAAGAAAAAAATCTTTATTAAGGTTTATCTCTTGTTTTAAGATGCTAAGTTTGTAGCAATAGAGTTAAAGCAGTCATAGGAATGCAAAAGAAAGCCGGGCTGTGGTGGCTCGCGCCTTTAATCCCAGCACTTGGGAGGCAGAGGCAGGCGGATTTCTGAGTTCAAGGCCAGCCTGGTCTACAGAGTAAGTTCCAGGACAGCCAGGACTACACAGAGAAACCCTGTCTCAAAAAACCAAAAAAAGAAAAAAAAAAAAGGAATGCAAAAGAAGTACATTCTGCCTATGCTGGCAGCTATGATGTAATTGGGAGCTAATACAAGAACAAGTAATATATGGGGCTAGAGAGATGTATCAGTGGCTGAGAACTTGCTGCTCTTCCACTGGACCCAGGTTCGGTTCCCAGCACCTACACTGTGGCTCACATTTGTTTGTAACTCTAGTTCCAGGGTGATCGGACAACCTCTTTTGGTCTTCTTGGGGAGTCAGGCGTGAAAGTGGGCAAAACACCCATACACATTAACAAAAGAAGATTACCAATATGAAGATAGCCTAAGGGAAAGATGGAAATTAGTGTTTGGAGTGATTGCTGAACTGCTAGATCATACTGATGTTATAGCTGTATTTTTGATCTAACTCTCCAAGCATGTGAGTGACAAATTCTCTGATGCTGTTAGTCCGAGATGGGCTAACTAATAATAGTTACGGAATCTCACTTATAAAACAAGATCCATTTTTGTGTTTGCTTTTTGTCTGGGTTTGTTTAAAACTGAAACATGAATCTCTGTGTCTCATCAATTGGCATTTAGTTTTAAATATTTTATTATTTTCAAATCATGTGTATGTGTGAATGTGAACGCACATACGAGTGTGGGTGCCTGCAGAGTCCAGAGGCGCATATCCCTGGACCTGGAGACACAGGCAATTGTCATGTTTCCTGATATGGATGCTGGGAAGTGTACTTGAGTCCTTTACAAAACGGTATGCACTGGTAACTACTGAGCCATCTCTCCAGCTCCTAAAGATGTCTTTTTATGTGTATTTGTTTGTGTGTACATGTGCGTGTGCCTGCGCATGTGCGTGCACGTGTGTGTGTGTGTGTATGTGTGTGTATGTGTGTGTGTGTGTAGGTGCCCTTTGAGGCCAGAAGCAGATGTTAGATCCCCTGGAACAGGAATTTGTGAACATCGCAAAGCGGGTGGTGGGATCTGCACTCCAGCTCCCTGATAGAGCAGTAAATGCTCTTAATTGTTCTGCCAACTCTTCCACCCTGGCATCTAGTTTTAAAATGGCTTGGCATGGTAGTCCACTCTTGTAATGCCAGCATGTGGATCCTGAGGTAGACGGGTGGCAAATTCAAAGTCAGCCTGAGCTTCATATGGTGTTTTAGGTTAGCCTGTGATACATAGTAAACCCTGATCTCAAAAAAAAGCAAACCAAACCAAAACTGTTTTTAAACGAATATATGTGGGCTTGAAGATTGCTCGGTGGTTAAGAGCACCAGCTGGTCTTCTAGAGGACTTGGGTTCCATTTCCAGCACCCACATGGTGGCTCACAACTGTCTGTAATTCCAGTCTCAGGTTATCTGACATCTTCTGGCTTCTGAGGGCACCAGGCATGCATGTGGTACACAGGCATACGTGCAGGCAAAACGCAAGTGTTTTTTTTTTTTTTGATATATGATATATACATATGACATATCGATATACCAACAAGTATAATGTTCTCATCTTTGCAACTCAATGATATTGGATTTTTTTTGGGGGGGAACAATATTTCATGTAGCCTAGGTTGACTTCAAATTACTATGTAGCTCAGATAACCATAACTTCATCCTTATCTCCCTTCTGCTGACATTAGAAACCTCTCCCATAATGCCCAGCTTCAGTGGATTTTCTAAAAATCTATTTTTATTTATGTGTATATGTGTGTGCCAGTATGTGTTTGCGTGCACTATGAGCAAACGGATACCCATGGAAGCCAGAAGAAGTTATCAGGTCCCCTGCAACTGGAGTTACAGGGAGTCATGAACCACCAAGCATGGGTGCTGAAAATTCACACAGATCATTTTCAAGAGTGGCAAGTGCTATTATTTGCTAAGTCATCCTTCCAAACTCCCTCAGTGGATTTAATATATAGAAATACATACCTGTCCATCACATAGATCCCAACTGTGCAACTTTAAAAAACCTGTACAGTATAAAGGTAACCACTATCTTGATTATCCCCCATTAACTAGATCTTCGTTTTCTTGCATCTGGCTTTTTTACTCAACAATGTTTTTAAGTTTATGCTAGTTACTGTATCAGTAGTTCATTACCTTCTAAGTATTTCACTGTGTGCCTGTGCCATATTTTGTCCCTTAGTATTGAAGGGCTGCTGAAGTGCTTACAGTTTTTTCCCCCTTAGGACTAAAATGTCTATAGAGAGCACCTCTGTTACATGTCTTTTGGGACATGGCTCACATATCATTGTGAGATATTACTGTTATGTCCTCTTGGGGAATTTCTCCTTCAAAGAGATAGTTTTTGAATCTTTGCCAGTTTGAAAATGTTTACTCTCATGTGTGAATGCTATATTTGATGAGGATAATATTTTAAAACTGCTGTCCTTTTGTTACTGGAAGGAATCTTTTCTTGTCCTCAAGTACTTAGGATTTCTGAACAGAAACCAATGTTGTGTCTACTCTCCATTTTTCTGTAAGGGCTTTTGGTTGAGCTTATCATTATTTTTGGCATCTGAACACACAGAATTAAATGTCTTTAATTCTGCCTAGATATTGGTTTGCTATTAGAACTAAGAAATTGCACTCCTGGCCAGGAGGTGGTAGTGCACGCCTTTAATCCCAGCACTTGGGAGGCAGAGGCAGGCAGATTTCTGAGTTTGAGGCTAGCCTGGTCTACAGAGTGGGTTCCAGGACAGTCAGGGCTACACAGAGAAACCCTGTCTCGAAAAACCAAAAAAAAAAAAAGTGTAATGCTACTTACAACAAACACATTGATAAGTTATTATACGCTGTCTGATTTGTTTGTAATGAAAACATAGAATATGCAGCGGAAATTGATGGTATACTTTTCAGCCTTCTTCGAATATTTTAAAATCATATACACGTTGATCCTGAAGAGTATGCTAAGGGATGCATGATCTCTGTGTGAATCTTCAAGGTTGACTGTATTTTGATTATCTATGATGAAGAAAGACATGTTGTTGTTGATAGCATTCACATGCAAATTGATTATCCATTGCCATGATTTTATCAGACATTGATCATCAGACAATCATCAGACCCTGAGTCCCATTAGTTGGGTTTTTTTTGAGGCAAACCAAGGAGCTTGTAGTAAAGAACTGCTTGTCTGTGACTGAAGGAAGCCATGTTGATACATTTAGGTAATTCATATATTTAGGTAATTTCTTTGTTTATGGCTCCAAAATCATTTCAACTTCCCTCACCTTTATAGTTTATCCCTAATGGTAAATAAAATGGAATTTCAACTCTACTTCCATATTTATTATGTGTGATGATATTTCTCTAGCATATTTCTATTTCCTGGTTTAAAATAAAAAGCTGTGTCTTTAAGTACTCAGGAGGCAAAGGTAGCAAGGTGAGCAGTTCAGTGTTAGCCCCTGTTACATAGTGAGTTTGAAGCCAGCTTGGGATACATGAGATCTTGTCTTAAAAAAAAAAAAAAGGTAAAGCTGTTGTTGAAAGATTACTTTCCCCATAGAAAAGTTCTCCAGGCACTTGGGAGGCAGAGGCAGGCGGATTTCTGAGTTCGAGAGTTCGAGGCTAGCCTGATCTACAGAGTGAGTTCCAGGACAGCCAGGGCTACACAGAGAAACCCTGTCTCGAAACCCCCCCCCCAAAAAAAAAAAAAGAAAAAGAAAAGTTCTCCAGTATGAATTCTCTTACACTGAATACCCAGAGTGCAAGTGTACCTAGAGGCTTTTGTACATTGGGTACATAGTACAGTTCTCTCAGTATGAGTTCTCTGATGTTGTCTCCTGAAGGCCGAGTGTGGTAGAAAGCCTTTTTCCTCACTGTCGGCTGCCAGCATCTATTTTATGATGTGAAGAGAAGGACAACGTATCAAAGATCTCACTTCTGTCATTTTTCTCCTATATGACTTTTAAAATGTACTGAGAGAAACCTTTCCTGAGAAAGACTCTTCCACTCTTGTCACACTTAGAAAGAATATCTCTTGAGAGTCTTGAGGTCTAAAGGGATGCACCTTGTGTAAAGACCATTTTATATTTATGTGAACTCCGTCCAGTAGAGTATGACTTCTGCTGTCTAAGTAGACACTCTGAAGAGATGCAGGGCTAGCCTGGAGCTGAGAAGGGGTCAAAGCATGCCCCAAACACTGGATTTTCTCATCCTGAGAGTGACAGGAGTTTGGCTGTTCCCTCACTGCCTCCCTCTGGCACTAACAGACCCCAGCAACTAGGCTTCCTAGGCCCAGATTGCCCTGGTGCTTGTAGCAACCGATAAGTTCATTTGTCTCCAGGGTTACAAGGGCTGGTTGCCGTTTATCTGAGTGCTGGACCTGAAACATTCAGAGTTTGACTTCTGCGTATGACCTTATAAGGTTCTTTCCCCTGGCCCCTGCTGTACTGAAGTATGCAAATGAAGCATCCTCAGTGTTCTTGCCCCAGCCAATAACATACCACCACATGGGCCCATCCGGCGATTAGAGTAAAAATATTCCCTTCACCCTTCTAACAAGTGAGCTATCCTCCAATAGTCTCCAGGGTATTCTTTCCTGTTGTACTCAGTGCTGTTCAGGATCTTCTCCATCCCTGTGCCCCACTCCCCCGCCATTGGGCTAGTGCAATAGTTCAATCATGATCATACCAGGACAAAGTGTGACTTTTATACATGAGATGTCCATATTATCTGCCACAGGCCCCTTCTGTTGAGTTAAATATAGTAAGGAGATCTGCATAGCCATTATTCATATTATTGCCATAATTCTTATATTTAAAGGTGAAGGGTCACCAGATAGTTCAGCAGGTAAGAGCACTTCGTGTTTTTCTAGGAGACCCAACTTAGGGTCATTATATTATCATATTTCATTTCTCACATTTAAATGGGTTCCTCCTCCCGGAATTATTCTGCATGTACTTGAGGCCATGATTTCTAAAAAGAAAAAGAAAAGACAGTTGATATGGAGCATACTAGCATTCAGGAGGGAGAGGCAGGGACACCAGAAGTTCAAAGTCATCCTCTATAACTTATTTTTAAAAATTCAATATATTAGTGATGAGCATTCCAGCATTCCCTACTCCTCTGCAGTATATGCAATACACAATTATTCTGTATAAAATAAAATCCACCATGTCACATTTTTTTCCCTCTGTAACGTTCTGAAAATTGGATAGTATATGGCATCTGGGTTGTTTTCTCCCCAGTCCCCAGATAGTGTTCTTTTTGTTTTGTTTTATTTTGTTTTTGTTTTTTGGTTTTGGTTTTTTCGAGACAGGGTATCTCTGTGTAGTCCTGGCTGTCCTGGAACTCACTCTGTAGATCAGGCTGGCCTCAAACTCAGAAATCCGCCTGTCCCTGCCTCCCAAGTGCTGGGATTAAAGGCATGTGCCACCGCCGCCTGGCTGTAATTAACTTTTTGTTGAAGATTTTGTTTTAGTTACGTGTATGTATCTGTGAATAGCTACTTGCATGTGAATCCAGGTGCCAGAAGAGGCCAGAGAGAATATCAGATCCTCTGGCGCTGGAGCTGCAGGCAGTTGTGAGCTGTAAGATGTGGATGCTGGAAACCTAAGTTGGGTCTCCTAGTAGAGCAGGAAGTGCCCTTACCTGCTAAACCGTCTGGTAGCCCTTACCTTTTAAAGATATTGCCAGATTCTACCTTTCTGAGGTAACCAATTTACTTTCCCATCAGTAGCCATGGAAGATTATGTTAGTTCTCCTTTTCATTTTGCTAGTCTGATGACTAGAAATTATTTATTTTTGTTATTTTATTTTTGATTAGATTTTGTATTTGTTATTGACGTGTATGTGTGTGTATGTGGAAGTCAGTACAGTTTTATTTATTTTATTTATTATTTTTATTTTTACTTATTCATTTTACATCCCATTCACTGGCCCCCCTCCTGGTCACCTCCTTCTACAGTTCTTCCCCCTTCCCCTTCTCCTCTGAGTGAGTCGGGGCTCCCCTGGGTATTCCCCACCTTCACATATCAAGTGTCTGTGAGGCTGAGGGCTTCCTCTCACTGAGGCCAGACAAGGCAGCCCAGCTAGATGAACCTACCCTGTGTACAGGCAACAGCTTTTGGGATAGCCCCTGCTCCAGTTATTTGAGACCCACCTGAAGGTCAAGCTGTGCATCTGCTACCGATGTTCAGGGAGGCCTAGGTCCAGTCCGTGTATG
Organism: Grammomys surdaster; assembly: GCF_004785775.1. Classification (NCBI taxonomy): domain Eukaryota; kingdom Metazoa; phylum Chordata; class Mammalia; order Rodentia; family Muridae; genus Grammomys; species Grammomys surdaster. The sequence goes on from NW_021604995.1 coordinate 330,392, forward strand.
TTCTTTGGTTGGTGGTTCAGACTCTGAAAGCCCCAGAGGTCCAGGTTAGTTGACTCTGTTGGTCTTCCTGTGGAGTTCCTATCTCCTTAGAGGCCATAATCCTTTCTCCTGTTTTTCCATAAGAGTCCCCAGCTCCGCCACGCAGTGGTGGCGCACGCCTTTAATCCCAGCACTTGGGAGGCAGAGGCAGGTGGATTTCTGAGTTCTAGGACAGCCTGGTCTACAGAGTGAGTTCCAGGACAGCCAGGGCTACACAGAGAAACCCTGTCTCGAAAAACCAAAAAAAAAAAAAAGAGTCCCCAGCTCCCTTCCACTGGTTGGCTGTGGGTGTCTTTATCTGAGTAAGCTGCTGGCTGGAGCCTCTCAGAGGACAGCTATGCTAGACTCCTGTTTGTAAGGATAACAGACGAGTATTATTAATAGTGTCAGGGATTAGTGCTTGCTCATGGGATGCTTCTCAAGTTGGGCTGGTTATTGGTTGGCTGTTCCCTCAGTCTCTGCTTCTGCCTCCATCCCTGCATTTCTTGTAGACAGGATAAATTTTCAGTTGAGAGTTTTGTGGATGGGTTGATGTTGCTCCACTGGGGGTTCCTGCCTGGTTACAGGAGGTGGCCTCTTCTGGTTCCATATTCTTCATGCTGTGAGTCACAGCTAAGGACACCCTCATTGATTCTTCCTTATCTCTTCTTGGAGATGCCTCTACCTTCCCCCCCCCCCCCATTTGCAGATTTCCATTCATTCTCATAGACATCTGTCCATCTCACCTGTTCCTCCCTACACGTGATCCTGGACCCTCCCTTCCCTTTCCCCTCCCCTCTCCTTCCCAGTTCCCTCCCTCTATCTGCATCTTATGACTATTTTACTCCCCCTTCTAAGTGAGGTTCAAGCATCCTCACTTGTGCCTTCCTTCTTGTATAGGGAAGTCAGTACAATTTTATGGGGTCAGTTTTCTCCTACCTTTACATGTATTCTAGAGAACTAATTCAAGCCACTAGGCTTTCATGGCGCACACATTACCTGTTCAGCCATCTTTCTTGCCTTATTTTGTTGCTTTAATTATCATTTCCATCATTATGACAAAGCCTGATAATATATATTTCATAACTATTTTGCTTTCTTCTTTGAGTATTGAGAACTTTTCAGTCCATTCCAGTCTCCATTTGCTGAAGATCTATATTTTTGTTACATGTTGATGATGTGTTGTTATTATGTGTCTCTTTTCCTCGTACTTTTATGATTAAGTCCTAGGAGCATACAGTTCTTCTGTTGACATTTAGTGTACTTTTCATAACATCCATACTATCTCTGAGAATGTATTTAATATACTTGAAGTGTATGTTATGACTCACAACTTTTTTTTTTTAGAAATGCCTTAAGGATTTGCAAACATAGATACAATGCCTTTTGTTTTTTCATTTTTTTTCAATAAAATGGTGAAGATATGTAAAATTGAGAGAAACAAATATTTTATAATGTTAATATATTAAAACACAAAGCACAGGGTTGAGGTGTATGTTGGTGGTAGAGTCATTAGTTCAAGGCCCTAGATTCAATCCCTAGCATGTGAGTGAAACAACTCCAACATTCATTAGAAGCAGTTAAAAAAAAACCTGCTTTTTTTTTGTTTTTACATTATTGAGCTGTACATTTTGTATTGGTTGTTAGTAAAAAAGAACTATATTTGGATTTATTGTTCCTGTTGTATTTATTACTATTTATTATTTCAATATCAAATCAAATCTATGTTGAGGGTGTTCCCTGCAGATATCCAAACAGGGAAGCAAACCTAAGAAGAGATGCAAATGAAAACTTGGTTCAGATTGATTTTAACAAGCTGGATCAGACTTCGGGGAGTATAATGCCAGGCAGTTCATTGTCAGCATAGTTAAAACAGTTTCCAGGCAACAGTCAGTCTAGTCAGTCTAGTTCCAGGTGCATAATAAAAGCTTAAGGTGTGAACTACATAGAAACTCTTTTATAAAATACACGTGACCATGAGGGTAGGTTCTATAGCTAAAAGGCCTAGAATCTAGTGTGGTCTCCGGCCAATAGCATAGAGGTCATCAGGCCGTCAAGTAAGTGTGACATCTCCTCTAAGAATGGGTAATGGTCTAGGGAGGGCAGAGTCTGAAATGAGCATTCTGGGGAATTTGGGTGAGGTATGCCTCTATAGCAAAAGGTCTGTGAGGTTTGCCTCCACAGATAGCAAAAGGTCACTAGGTCATTAACATAATTCACTCTCTGCTTTCTGTATGGAATACAGGTAAGTAATTGGTTTTATCTCCTCTTGCTGAGGAGACACCCTTCATGATTAACATTACTGGTTCCCTTAGGGTTTCTCTTGGAGTGCAAGGACCTTGGTGGTGCCAACACTGTATTCTGTGAGCTATTTTGTTTTATACTGTTTTTTTTCTTATTTCTGATTGTTTGTAGACATTGTCTCTTGTAGCAGATTCTGTTTTCCCATTACAACTCTGATCTGCTTTTGTTGGTATTGGTTTTAATCTAGAGAGACTTATTTATTTCTATTTTATGTGTGTGGATATTTTTTTTCTGTATGTTTGTCTGTGCCCCATTTATGTGCAGTGCCTGCAGACTTCAGAAGAGGACAACAGATTTCCTGGAACTGGAGTTACAGGCTGTTGTGAGCTGTCATGTGGGTGCTAGTAATCAAACCTCGGTCCTCTGGAAGTGTAGCCAGTGCTCTTAACTGCTGAGTCATCTTTTCAGTACTGATTTTTGTTTTTTGTTTTTTAAACCAAACCAAACCAAACCAAACCAAACCAAACCAAACCAAACCAAACCAAACCAA
>NW_021604995.1:333213-339988 GCF_004785775.1 Grammomys surdaster
AAACCAAACCAAACCAAACCAAACCAAACCAAACCAAACCAAACCAAGACAAAATACAAAACGTTTTCTTTCTTGTGTTCAAAATGGAGAAATCCAGTAATAACGATTTTGTTGGTTAATCTTCATTATCAAATTGTCTGGGTTCAGAAACATCTAAGGATATTGGTGAAGTACACCTTTGGTATGGGCCTGGAGAGATAAAGCGGTTAAGAGCACTTATTGCTCTTCCAGAAGATTGGAGTTCAATTCACAGCACCCACATGGCAGCCTATAACCCTGTAACTCCAGCTCTCGAGGATCTAACACCTTTTTCTGGTCATTTTCTGTTTGTTTTGTTTTGTTTTTTGTTTTGTTTTTTGGTCACTGCAAGTACGTGATACAGACATACATGCAGGCAAAACACTCATACACATACGGAGGAAAAATAAGCATAGCTTATTTCCACTAATGATTGTCAAGAAAAGAGGTGTATTTGGCTGTTAGTACTTTCACCTATAATCATATTTTTGTTAAATTATGCAGTAAATAAAAATAAGGCTCTAGAACAAAATTATAACATCGGAAGAGTCCTGGAGATGCTGAGGTAGGAGACTCTCTACCCAGAGCCAACCCTCTCAAAAGACAGAATCGTGGTAGAAAATGAATATCCGCGAGTCATCAATAACTTAGTTATAACTCCGTAAATAAAGATGAGGAGACGTTTCTTCCTGATCACAATGCCTTGCGCCTACCTCTCTGCAGCATCAGAAACCATTGCAAGACTCAGATCAGAGTGCACACTGGTTGGAGGTCCAGGACGCATGCGCATCGCAGGAGCGGGGAATCTGCGCATGCGCAGTTGCCGCGACTATGGCCCCCGCCGGCCGCCTGCAGTGAGTCCTTCCGCGCCTCGGCGCGTTTTGTATCGTAGCTTCCCCTCTGAGTGTTTTGCAGGAGGGAGTCCAGGGGTATTGGAGGGGGTGGCGTGCAGAGCGTCTGCGTCGGGTTTCACGCGGGCCGTGGGAGTTTCGGGCTCACCCGGAGGGTGTGAGCAGGGACGCCGGTGTCCTCGCGGGCGTGCACGCCCCCGGGTCGGAGGGGTTCCTGTCTGGCTGGTGTAGTCGCTCCTCCGCGCTGCTATCGGGTGAGGCTGTCTGGCTCTTTCTGGCGCGTTACTTATGGCGTCCTCGTCTAGAGCCTGGCCGTTCTCGGAGGTTTTGCCGAGATCCTTTGGGTCCCTGGGCCCCTCGGATGTGCCGGTTTCGGGCTGAGTTGGCTACCAGGCTCCAATGAGCGGCGGGGCTCTTTTCTGTGGAATCTTCTAGGTGGTTTCCCTTTCACTTTACTGGTACTGCAAAATAAATCCGTCCGTCCGTCCGTCCATCCATCCATCCATCCATCCATCCTATATCTAACTATCCCTCCCTCCCCAGGGAGGTTCATATGTCTGTTCCTCTGCTTTGTGCTCGGTTTGCTATTTCTTCCTTGGTTTCCAGTGGTTTTATTTCCCTGGAAAAACATGCTTTTGTCCATCCTCCTCCAACAACTTTTGTCTCCATTCTCTCCCTGCCTTCTTCTCTTATTTAATTTGAAAGATTTCATACCAACAGCTAAATTGCAGGCATAATTTAATAGATAATAACGAAACCATCCGGATTATCACGTAGTAACGTTTTGCTGCGTTAGCTTTTCCTTTCTTTGGAACACATGCCCACTATATCTTAGCTCTGTATTTTGTTTTAGATCTTTTCTTAGCTCATATTTTACCTTAAGATCTCTGTCCCCCTCTCTCCCCTGCCCCCTGCCACCGTGTGTGTGTGTGTGTGTGTGTGTGTGTGTGGTTTGAACTAAGCATGTTGTATATGCTAGGCAGTCACTGTCGAGCTTCTTTATTTTAGCCATCCTAAAGTTTATGGAGATCCCTGCCCCATAAGTCTTTTCTGCATCATTTTATAAATGTGAGTGTGAGAATGTGTGTGAATTAGGAATTAGAATATCTTTCTCATCTGAAAAAGCAGTAAGAGAAATATGCACTCTTGTTAGACATGGTGATGGGTGCCCACAATCACAGCACTTGGGAGATGAACAGTTTCTACACAAGCTCAGCACAGCCTTGTAACTGTTAATTTCTCTCCTGAACTTTTAATGAGTGTACCATCAAAGTATCAGCTGGTGAGTAGGCAAATAGATCTGATCCTGGTGGGTCAACAGTCTTCAAACAACAACAGTAGAAACCTGGCCATGTGGGTATACCACATAGTTTATCCTCTGAAGGTATATAGTTCAGTTTTTTGGTTTTTTGTTTTTCTTTTCCTTTCTTGAGACAGGGTCTCACCATTTAATCTTGGCTTGGCTGGAACTGGCAATGTGGACCAGGCTGGCGTGAAGTCAGAGATCCACCATCTCTGCCTCCTGGGTGCTGGGATTTAAGGCCAATGTCACCATGCCTGTCAAGTTTAGAGCCTTTTCCCTTACAAAAACCTGACCATCCTTTTGGACTTCTCAGACTCCAGGACTGTGAGGTATAAATTTCTGTAACTGAGGTCATGAGCAATCTAAAGTAAGACAAGATCTTTGCTTTGTTAAAAAAAAAAAGGGTTATTGTTGTCATGCTTTTGTCTGTCTGTCTGTCTGTCTGTCTGTCTGTCTATTGGGGGTTGGCTAGGCAGAGGCAAGGCTGCCCAGGCTGGCCTCTAACTCTTGATTCACCTACTGGGATTATAAGTGTGCACCCACCATGCCTGTCTTTTATTACTGGCTTCGAAGTTTTATATGTTCTAGATACATGTATATAGTATTGTCTCCCATCTGGTAGTGTCTTTTGTTTGTTTATTTTTTTATTTTTTCGAGACATGGTTTCTCTGTATAGTCCTGGCTGTCCTGGAACTCACTCTGTAGATCAGGCTGGCCTTGAACTCAGAAATCTGCCTGCCTCTGCCTCCCAAGTGCTGGGATTAAAGGCGTGTGCCACCTCCACCCGGCTGGTAGTGACTTTTGACCTTATTGGTTGTGTTAAGTCTTAGACTTTGATAAAATAAGTATCAGTTATAAGTGAAATGAACTTTTTTTTTTAATTCTCAAGATTAGTTACCCACTGTTCACAAGATAGTCACTATCTGAGCTTAGGTAGAACTTGTCAAACCTTAAATTTTTTATTTTATTTTAATTTTATGTGTATGGGTGTTTTATCAGTGTGTATATATGTGAACCAAATGCAGTGCTCACTGAGACCAGAAGGAAATACTTGGTTCTTTGAGACTGGAGTTAGGAGATGGCTCTGAGCCTTCATGAGGGTGCCTGGAACTGCACATGGGTCCTCTGCAAGTCCTCTAATATTTCTTAGGATTTTCTTTCCCTTTTAAAAGTACGTGTTTTTCGTTTAGTTGACACATGGGGCAGTGTATAAATGGAATATAGTGTGAGAAGTGATCTTACTAGTGTTCTGTCTTGCTCTTATTTTAGTCAAGTTAAAAGTAGGTGGTAAAAGTACGATTACATAAAAAGCCTCACGTTTTACATGTCCAGGCAGTTTTTTCCTCCGTTTGTCTTGTAAGGTGGCAAAGGTAGTGCCCAAGCGTGAGTTTCCCTTTAGTAGAAGAACAAAGTGCATAGTATGTTGTTCTGCAGCACCACTCAATGGAAATTTATAGTTAATCCAAATAAATTTAGAAGTAGTAGATGATTGTGTTGTTGTAGCCAACAGAGACATTCTAGGAACACCATGCTTTACCCACAGCTGCAGATGTGGTTTCGCTGTTTACTTTAATAGTGTATATAATCCATCAGTTGTGACACCTTGGAGAAAAATCCACAGAGGCCATGGAAAGTTCCCATGGCTATTAACCTGCTGCAACCTTGCCGGGCAGTAGTGGCACATGCCTTTATTCCTAGCACTTGGGAGGCAGAGGCAGGTAGATTTCTGAGTTTGAGGCCAGCCTGGTCTACAGAGTGAGTTCCAGGACAGCCAGGGCTACACAGAGAAACACTGTCTCAAAAAACCATACCAAAAAAAAAAAAAAAAATCAGCTGCACCCTGTACTTCAGTATACCCAGGAATTCATCATGGTTACTGTTTTTGATGCTGGGGCTGGAACACAGGGTGTGAGACATACTAGGTAAGCATTCTTCCAAATTCCACTCCTAGCTCTGTGGTCTTCCTTTTTCAGTGTAAGTGTTAAAGACTAATACTTTGTGTCCAAGAACTAAGTTTACTTCAGCCTGAGTTCTCATGTTTTGTGACACATTATTTTCATTCTTGCTTAACTTACAGGTATTTTCTAATTCTTACCAAGTTTTTGTTATGTCACTGAGAAATAGGTTATTACATTTTCACTTTTCCAAAGTAGTACAAGTTTGTTTTACCTCCTGCTTTTTTCAGTGTTATTTGCTTTGTATTTGGTATTCTTCTGTTGATTGGTTGTTAGCATGACTGCATTGTATCCAGTAGATTGGTCTCTTCTGTTATTGTCTGGCCGTTGTTCAGTGTGTTCATTGATCTGGCTTATGGTCATGTTAAGGGAATGTTTCACATGTGCTTAGAAAACATTTGGCTTTCAATGTACATGGCTTTTTATCTGGCTCATAAGGCTGACTACTGAACATTTTTGCTGTTTGTTTCTGTCCAGCAGTTTTTCTGAATTTCCATTTCTGAAAGGATCTAAGCCTTTCGTTCTGTTTGTATATACTGGTTTATTCTTCCAGTTGTAGAAGCCTTTCCTCTGTTTGGATGCACAGTACTACTGTTGTATTGCACTGTGATTTTATCTGGTCAGTACTGTTGTTTTTCTTTTCAGCATTGCATTGGATGTATCCGTTTCTCATTTCTTTTTCTTTCTGTTCCCTCCTTTCTTCAGTCCCCCCTCCTTTGAAGAATTGTTTTTGCTTTTTCTGAATTTTTTTTTATTTTATTCTCATTTCCGAATCTTGGTGAACCTGGTAGGTTTTCTCTTCAGTATGTCGAAAGAAACTTTCCATCATTCTTGGCTTTCTACTTTGGTGTTGGGTAATTATGACCAGTCGTATTAAATTTCATCTTTACCTATTTCTGGTCTGTTTTTTCCTTTCTTTTTTTTTTAAAAAAAATTTATTTTAAGAGCATTCAGTAAGGGGTTAGAGAGATGGCTCAGTGGGTAAGAACACTGGCTGCTCTTCCAGAGGTCCTGGGTTCAATTCCTAGTCCTTACATGGTGGCTCACAACCATCTGTAACTCCAGTTCCAGGGATCCCACAGGTTCTTCTGGCCTCTGCAGGCGCCATACATGCATGTGGTACACAGACATACATGCAGAAAAAACACCTATACACATAAAATAAGATCAGGGGAAAAAAGGTCATTTCAGAGCTGTGTATTGATTATTCACTTGTCCTGATTAAGACTTATGTTTCTGAGGAAACCATGATTATATTCCCATGATAGAAGGGAAAGTAAACAGTTTGATGTTTTAACAGCTGCTACCAAATTATCCAACCATGAGCATTGAATAAATACAGGTTTTAACTAACATATTGTGTGCCAGCTGAGCTTTAAGTATGTTATCAAACTTGTATTTATTCATTTAATTAGTTTATTTATAGACAGGGCTTTACTCTGTAACCTTGGCTGATCCAGGACTTGCTATATAGAATAGACTAGCCACATACTTGTGATCCTCCTGCCTCTGCCTCCCAAGTGCTGCATATACAGCACGGGTTTATAATTCTGGATTTCCTTTTTCATTTTACTCAGATCATCCATACACATCTGGTGTCGGGTTGTTTGTTTGTTTGTTTGCCTGCGTATTTGGTTGTTTGTGACAGGGTCTCATGTCGCCTAGGTAGCCTCAAGCTTACTGTGTGGCATAGGATGATTCCCTGAGTGTTCCCCAGTCATCCAGATTCAGCTTCCCACGTGCTGGGAGTATAAGCAGAGGCCACTCCACCCATTGTGTTTTTAGGGTTACAGTTTATGAGTCATGATGGAGAAGATGGGGCAGACAGATCATTTGATCCCAAGACATTTGAGATGAATCTGGGCAACACAGTGAGACCCTGTCTCAAAAACTAGAACAGAACAAAACCCAAACCAAGCGAAAGGAAAACAAAACCCAAACCAAGCGAAAGGAAAACAAAACACAAACCAAGACGATGTAATTCAATGACTGACAGAATGAGAAGATGGTTGTTTTCAGGATTTCTGTTTTCTCGTTAGGATAATATGCATTTTTGTCTTTTTGTGCATCTCTATGAGTTCTTTGTTGATATTGGGTGATAATCTTTATCACTATTTAGTACTTGTTTCCACCTTCCACTTGTCTATTATCTTTCATTGTATTTTGATTTATTGAAAATGTTAGTGTTGATGTTGAGTTTGTTAGTTTGTCTATATGGCCTTGCTTCTTAAGCCCTGCTGCTCAAGGTCTGTCCTGCTGTGAAAGCATCTTTTGTACTTTAGTTTTTGGTTTTATGTGAAAGAGTTTTATCATCTTAAGATACATGTTCTGAGTTAAGTGTCTAATTTTTCTTTAAAGAGAGCCAGTTGTCTTTCTTTTAATTTTTTCTCCCATTGATTGATTGGTTGATTGAGGGCCTGGGCATGTGTGCCATGGCCCATGTAGAGGTCAGAGAACAACTTTGCAGGTTAGTTCTTTCCTTTCACTGTGTGTGACCTGGGGATTGAACTCAGGTTGTCAGTTTGACAAGGGACTTTACCCACTGAGCCATCTCACTGGACCCCGGTTGTTTTAATATGATGAAGTATAAAGAGCAGGAAAGGTAGTAAGGACAAGATTAACAGTGGAGAAGCAGGGAAGGCAGTAAG
>NW_021604995.1:339998-407498 GCF_004785775.1 Grammomys surdaster
AGAAGCAGGAAAGGCAGTAAGAACAAGATAACAGTGGAGAAGAGCGCTGGAGCTACTTCCCAAATACTTTTCATTCTGTACTCTCGGGCCTTGTCTTAGACATGATTGAATTTTTACAGCTTTGCAGGATAGTCTATAATGAATTTAGAGCATAGAGCCAGATCTTTCAGGTTTGCTAGCCTATGCTGTCTTCTCATCCATGAGAGCAGAACTCTGATCCTAGATCTGGGCCAAGATTTCCTCATTCTGTGTTTTTGTCGCTAACTCTGTGAAGTTGTGGTTGGGAGAATGTGTGTTGACTTCTGATGAGTGGCATGGGTGATGGGGACAAGAAGGCAGTGGCCAGGATGGTATTTCAGGGTGAGGAGAGATGTCTGGCTCCTTGTCTCCCATGTACCTTACACAGTATTCCTTTGACCTATTCTCTGAGACTATTACAATGGAATGACACTTCTTTTGAATCTGTTCTTGGCATTGAACTTGCTTGAACTCGCTATTTTACAGATATCAATTTGAAAAAGAGAACAAGTGAAATATATTCACTCCATTATCATTTTTCATTTTCTTCCTGCTATATATGTGTTTATTTAATGTGTCTTTTTCTTTATTTTCAGTATGGAACATGAAACTGGAAATAATAACTCAGAATGTTCCTGAAGAAGAAAGTGTTTCCTTTGAGGTAGAAATGGAAGGATTTACAGGAGAGGGTTCCTGCTTTCCCATTTTAGGTGACAATTGGGACTGCAAGAACCAGGAAAGAAATTTGAGGCAATCTCCTTTAATCAATGAGAAAATAGAGGCTCAGGAAGCAAATTGTAACCATCTTAATTTGGGGGAACATTTGAGTACAAACTCAGCCCTTCTACCATCTCAGAGAGTTTCTTCGACAAATGGCTTCCATGTTCATAACTCAGATATTAAACCTTTTGATTGTGACCAAACCTTACATAGTTGTCCTCAGAGTTACACAGTTAAGGGAACTGGTGATGGCGATGCTTGTGAAAAAGCTACCCAACCTTCCATGGAAGTCACTCAACTTGTGAGAAACCAAACGAGAGATAAGCCCTATAAATACGCAGAAGGTATTAAACCTTTAAACCACTTTACCACTGCCCTTTGTGATAAGAAAATTAAGAAAAGAAGCAAGAAATTTTACAAAGGTAAGGACTTTGGGGACATCTTAGCCCTGAGCTCATCTCGTAATGAAAAAAGAAGTCATTCTACTGAGAAACCCTATAAATGTGCTGACTGTGGCAAATGCTTCAAACGGAACTCTTCTCTTGTTCTACACCACCGAACTCACACTGGTGAGAAACCCTATACCTGTAATGATTGTGGAAAATCATTCTCCAAGAACTATAACTTGATTGTACATCGAAGGATTCACACAGGAGAGAAGCCCTATAAATGCAGTAAGTGTGGGAAAGCTTTCAGCGATGGATCAGCTCTGACGCAGCACCAGAGGATTCACACAGGGGAGAAGCCTTTTGCATGTCTAGATTGCGGAAAAACTTTCAACAGAAACTCATCCCTGATTTTGCATCAAAGAACCCATACCGGGGAAAAACCATATAGATGTAATGAATGTGGGAAACCCTTCACTGACATCTCTCACCTTACTGTGCATCTCAGAATCCACACCGGTGAGAAGCCCTACGAGTGCAGCAGGTGTGGAAAGGCTTTCCGCGATGGCTCCTACCTCACTCAGCATGAGAGGACACACACTGGAGAGAAGCCCTTTGAATGTGCAGAGTGCGGGAAATCCTTCAGTCGCAACTCTCACCTCATTGTGCATCAGAAAATTCATTCTGGGGAGAAGCCCTACGAATGTAAAGAGTGTGGGAAAACTTTCATCGAAAGTGCCTATCTCATCAGGCATCAGAGGATTCACACTGGTGAGAAGCCTTATTGTTGTAACCAGTGTCGTAAACTCTTCAGGAACATTGCTGGACTTATCCGGCATCAGAGAATTCATACTGGTGAAAGGCCTTACGAGTGTAATCAGTGTGGTAAAGCTTTTAGAGATAGCTCCTGTCTGACCAAGCACCAGAGGATTCACACCAAGGAGACTCCGTACCAGTGTCTGAAGTGTGGAAAGTCCTTCAGGCAGAACACTCACCTGGTAGTACATCAGAGACTTCATAACAGAGAGGGTCCCAGCCAGTGTCCTCACTGTGGGAAAGTATTTAGAAGGAGCTGGTGTCTTGCCCGACATCAGAGAACACACCTTGAAGAGCAGCCCGTGGATACGTAATGGACATAGATCCTACTCTTTTTGAGTGAACAAAAGATTTGTCTTCAGATGTGACTTCCCTTGCTAACAGAAAAGATTTTTTTTTTAAAAAATTGAATATGAGATATTCTATAATTGCATTTACACTGTTATTAGGGAGCTCCTGAAGAGAGAATTGAATGGTAATCAATGTAGTAAAGGCTTCAGGGATGATTCAGCCTATACCAAACATGTAGCGCATACACTGAGATAAAGCACCTGTCAGTGAGGAAGGCATTTTCCTAGAGATACCTATTTACCTTTACATCAGGTTCCTGAAATTGGAAAGAACCTGTGAATTCATTCAGTAGGTAATCAGTAGGAGACATCTTTAATAGTATTACTTTATTGTATACAAGCAAATGCTATTAGAGTCAAAACTTGTAAATGTTATCTGGAAGCGATACTTTTGTCAGGAGTTTTTACTGTCCTGTTTCTGCAAAGGCATAGTGGTGGGGTGTCTCACACAGTGGCCTACAAACCACCACAAGACATGCCTGGGTTTGCTGTTCGAATGCAGTTCTGTTTTATGGTCCTGCCAGAACACAGATGACTCATTTAATGCGGTGAAACTGGATATAGGAGTTGCTTGTGATTGAAATGAAGTTGTCCCTCTTAAGACTAAAACATTCTCCGTGATGGAAAGGGCTGCTTCTAAGAGATAGAATCCATTGCTTTAGGTGTTGGAACAAGAAAATACTGAATTGTATTTCAGTTATCACCTGCCTTCACCATTGTTGATCATTTTGGATACTAATTTATGTAGAGTCCTTTGAAACAAAATCCAAAGGTTTCATTGCCATCCTAAAAATACTTAGATCATTACAAAAGAAGGCATGAAAGTAGGTTTATTGTTATTACAATCATGTAAGCATGTTCATATTTGGTTATAGGATAGCATTGGATGATGGAATTAAGTGGCTTCTTAGGAGACTACAATTGTGTTCTTTTTCCTTTTTATTTATACATTTTTATATAATAATTTGTTAATGTATTTAAAAGTGAAGCTAAAAGGCAACAAATTTGGAGTTTTCTTGGATCTTTGCCAGTGGATAAAGGCCAAAGATACTGTTAGACATTCTACAAAGGCTGGATCATGGCTACAGGAAGCCATAAGCATCTCCAGGTGTATATTGACAGATGCTTGTTTGGAATCAGAGCATCCCGAAGCCCAGAATCATTTCTTTTGGAATTTTGGATATAAAGATTATGGTATTGTGGAGGGAGAGGTCTAAGAGTCTAAGGATAGGGAAGAGAAAGATACAGAAAAATCTGGAATTAACATATCTTTTCTCAGTGCAGTGTTAGGACTAAAAGCTAGACAGTTTGGTTGAGAGCTTCAAAGATGTCTGATTCCTCCTGGAAGTTTTGACTTGACCCTGTCTTCTATCTTTTGGTTCCTGTGGAGAGAGAATCATAAGTCTATTTTGAGATGATTAAGGCAGTTGAGTAGATTCATAAGGAATTAGACAGCTCAGTCTTCTGTATGCATCCCCTTGACAGCAAAATGGTTATCATATGATGGGGATGGAGAGATAGTGGTAGAGAGCGCTTGTTATTCTTCCAGAGGACCTGGGTTCAGTTCCCAGGACCTGTGTGATGGGAAGGTACTGGTGCCTAGTGAGTAGAGGCCAAAGATATTATTGTCAGACCTCCTACAAAAATAGCTCTTGGTATAGTTATCCCAGAATATTAAGAGTACTGTGATTGGGATACACACATACCCACACACACACCCTGCACACAATCATTTGTAACTTACAGATTGTCTCTATAAAGTTACATGTATGAATAAGGCATTAGCAAACACCTAGTGGACCATCTATACCACTCAAGGGTGGAACACTTTAGTGTTTGTTACTCTCAAGTAAAACATGCATGTAACATTAGTGTTAGTAGTGTCCCTGCTTCTTGATACTACATTTCAGAACAGGAAATCATCACTGGGCAGCTATGGTCTGAGGGAAGCACCTCAAGGAAGAAGTGTCAACTCTGAAATTGTAGTGAGTCCACATGGGGTTTGTGTGAATGTGAATTGTTTCCCCTTGCTCTTCTCTAAAATTAGTTTCCTCAGATGTTCAGGGAAAACTGCTGTAGTGAAAATAACTACTGTATAGAAGAAGGACACTTTTGACTAAAGAGGGAAAGAGCAGGTTTGATTGGGAGAGTTCTAAATGACTTCCAGTGCAACCTGGCCAATTTTCGGTGGTAGGCCTGAATGATTTGGGAATAAGACAGGAGAATATACTGTAATATCAGGATGAATACCATTTAATTACACAGCCCTTAAATAGGTAGAGAACTTGTGCTAGAATCAGATGGAGAAAGTGAAGGTAGAGTATTTCAAAGGAACATTTATTTTACTTTTCCTGACTTTGAGGAACATGTAACTGTTCCTGGCTTTAAGGCTGGAGAATCCACAATATGAGTGGCTTCTGAAAGCCAGAGAGGCAAGAAAATAGATTCTCCCCAGCCTCCCCAAAAGGAACTATCCCTGTTCTTATTAGTCTATGGAGATTGAATGGATTCAAGTCCTAAACTGTGATAACTGATGTGTGGTTTGTGGTTTTAAGCCACACTTTTGTGTGGTAATGTGTTACATTATCTATAGGTGATAGACTTCCCTTGATAGTTCTTTTTAGGCTCCTGACTGAAGTGTGTTCTCTTACTGAGCAAGTTAAGTAAACCAACCCTTTTTACTCCATACCTATAAAAAGATTTTTAAGGAAAAAAAGATTTCTCTTGGCTCTGTTGGCCTCCGTGTGCTCCCCATTTTAACAGCCCTGAATTCTATTACTAGTTTAGAGATTTAAATACTATGGATGTTCATGGGTGTGGTGGCATACACCTATAATGCCAGAACTCAGGAGGCAGAAGCAGGTGGATCTCTTTAAGTTTGAGGCCAGCCTGGTCTACAAAGTGAGTTCTAGGACAGCTAGGGGCTACATAGTAAGACCCTGACCCAAACAATAAGAAATAATAGTAAAATAGGTTCTGTTCGTAAGTAGCCATTTGTGAAAAGAAGTTTCTGAAAAGATAGAGTAACTTTCTTATCACTTTAATCCCATCCCTTTCCACTTGGCCAAGAAGAAGGCATATTTCAGCATCATAAAGCCTGTCCAGATCCAAGAATGTGACAGTGCCAGAGCAGGGTTTCACATCTAACATAGAGATTGGGAACATTTATAGCTATGGTCAGTGTCTTAACTAGTTATGTTAACCCACATCCTTTTGATTTCCAAGTTATCAGTGCTCAAGTATGCCTGCCTGCAGGTTGTTCACTAGACTGGTCCAACGCCATGTCTTTCTTTGTTCAGCAACTGTATAGAGTACTTGGAGTAAGAGTTGGCACTGTAGCAGAAAGCAGAACAAGGTGTTTACAACTCAGCAGGGGAGAAAAAGAACTACACAGCATGTATCAGATGATGGTTGATGCCTGGGAGAAAAATAAAGCCAAGAAGGGGGATGGGGTGTCTGTGATGGATAGATTCGATTACAGTTTTAAAAAGCTTGATCATTGATTTCCTTTCCCAATGAAAGGCAATTACATGTGTGACATGCGAGGGGTGTAATGTCATGCAACAAGAGGTTAGGATTTAGGGAGGAGAAACCTTTTACCATGTGAGTTACAGGGAGGAATAATTAAGTCATAGATGGAACTTCTTCATGAGTAGCAGTTAAAGAAATGGCTTCATTGCAGAGGCAGGTATGGAGAACGAAACTTTGCACAAGGGTAAGTTCATTTACAGGAAAACATCTATGATTCTGAAGATAAATGATTTCAGAATATGGACAATGAAGTCCTAGCCGAAGAGAACAAGTATATAAGTATATGCTTATGTCTAGACTTGACAACCAAAGGTATTTAGCATTTCTGGTCATTTCTGATAAAAATAGACTAGTGTTCAGGTTTTAAAAATTAAGGGGACTATGCAGTGGTTCTTGGTGTTCTCAGCAGGTTGTTCAGTCACTTCCATTCTGTAATTTCAGGGCATTTTTCATTATCCATACAGAGGCCCTTTATACCTATTAGCATCCTCCCATTCCTCTGACCCTGGCAATCACCATCTCTTTCACTGTGCATTTGCCAACAAATTCTTTACATTACACATCAATGGAAAAATAAGACATGGCTCTTTGTAACTTCACTTAGCATAATGTTTTCAAGGTTCATGTTGTATGTTCAAGGCCCTTTTTGTGGCTGAAAAATATTTTGCACATATGAATTTGCTTACTGGTTGGTTGGTGGACGTTTCAGCTTCCACTTTTTTTGGCTACTAAGAATAATGTTCTGAACACATACAAACCCATGTGCCAATAAATTTTCAGTACTCTTGGGTAGATACTTAGTGGAATTGCTGGGTCTTTGTTTGCTTTTTGAGGAACTGATGTCCATCTTACATTTGACTGATGTATTGTATGACTACTTTGAATTCTTCATGTCCTTACCAATATTTATTTATTTTTCTTGCCCTAGTGGTGTGAAGTGTTATCTTGTGGTTTGGGAAAAATAATTTATATAGTTGAAAATCTATACTTTATCCCTTATCCCAGCATTTTTTTTTCTGCAAAGGGTAGTATTTTAAACTGTATCATTTCTGTTGCAACTACTCAGCCACAGATGACTGTAATGTGGAAGTAGCTGTAGATGATTTATAAGCAGATGTGTTTGGATGCGTCCAATAAAATTTTACATATGGACTCTGATTTTTTAAAATTATGTTTCACAGTAAAAAATTACAGAAAATTCAAGTTTCATTTAGCAGAGTAAGTCAGGCCTGGTGGTGCTCACTTGTAAATCTCGGCACTTAGAGGCAGTAACAGAATGATTGCCACAAGTTCCAGGCCAGCAGAGACTCCATAGACTCAGTCTAAAAAAACAAAAACCCAAAGACAAAACTATAATAAAATATTCTTTGTCCAAACTAGTTGTAGGCAAACTATTTAAATGGAAAGGTGGCTTGAAGTTGGTGGGTTTTTGTTTTTTTGTTTTTTGTCATTTGGCATAGGCAAACATTTTAAAGTGAAATGAATATCAAGAGAAAAGGTTATAGTAAATTTGAGAATTCATGTGCATCAAAAAATCCATATTGCCGGGCGGTGGTGGCGCAAGCCTTTAATCCCAGCACTTGGGAGGCAGAGGCTGGCGGATTTCTGAGTTCCAGGACAGCCTGGTCTACAGAGTGAGTTCCAGGACAGCCAGAACTACACAGAGAAACCCTGTCTCGAAAAACCAATAAATAAATAAATAAATCCATATTATGTAAGTGAAATGGCAAGCAATAGAAAAAAAAAGACCATTGTAGCTCATAGAGTGGACATAGGAATGACGTTTAAATGTTAAGGATCCAGCATCTCAAAGATAAAATTCATTGAAAATGTTGGCAAAAGCTATGGTTCTGTGCCATTTTGAATGAGGAAATCCAAATGGCCAATAAATTCACGGCACTGTCCAGATTCATTACATGTTATAGAAATCCCAGGATACTGTATCTGGATGAATAATACGATAATAAGTGTTGACAGGTAACTAGTTGACAACTCTGCATTTTGCTTTTGACTTGGGACGAAGTCTTTCATATGACTATATATTCTCAGAAACAGTTACAGTTCTAGGCACTGCCTGGGCAAGAAACCGTGGATAGTCACAGTAGTTCTAGTTAAAAAGAGATTGGGTGGGAGTGGAGTCTTACTGTATCTCTGGCAGGAGTGGAACTATTTGCCAGTCTGGCAGAGAACTCACTTGAGATCCTCCTCTCAAGTAGGGAGGTTGAGAGTGCTGCTGTTTCAAGTGTGAGCCATTAAGCCTGACAACCATTCCCTCCAACAATTCTGGAAACAGTACTAATGTCCTTTGATGTGCCATGGAAAATTATACTACTAAATAAAAGTGAAGCTGTTTCCTCAGAGGAAACAGCTGTGAACAGATTGCCTTAGGCAGTGCCTTCCTGTACTTTTTATTTTTTTGGTTTTTTGAGACAGGGCCTCTCTGTGTAGCCCTGGCTGTCCTGGAACTCACTCTGTAGACCAGGCTGGCCTCGAACTCAGAAATCCTCCTGCCTCTGCCTCCCAAGTGCTGGGATTAAAGGCGTGCGCCACCACTGCCCAGTGCCTTCCTGTACTCTTGAGCACTGGTTTGAGGGGCTGACCAGGAGGAGACATGGTTTCAAAGTAGTTGAAGTCAGAGACTAGAAGTCACTTCCTGATAGGCAGGCAGCTAGGAAGAGGGAATACGAACAGTGAACTTGGCTGCCTTTTTACTCTTCCTTCCTTACCTGAGACAGAAGCCTGGCAGCTTAAACAAAGGCCTTGTGGGTTTTTTCTCTGCCAGCAGGGTCTTTGCTGATGGACTGGCTCAACAAGTTCAAGGCCGGGTGTTTAAACATGTTTAAACAACAGATATGAGTCAGTCACTTATCCTGTCTGTCTTCAAACCGAACTCTCCAAAACTAGGGGAAGAAGACCCTTCGAAAAACAAAAAACTGTCTTGGAGGAGAAGCCGGGTTGCTTTGTAGAAGATCTTTTCTGTGTTCTTCCTCACCCCCTAATAAAAGCCATTCTAGATGGGCTGATTTCTGTCTGCTCCTGCGTGCTGCGTTTCAGTTTCCTTGCTGCTGTCACTTTAGAGATTTCCCCTGCTTTTTAATTCTTTAATTGCTGAGGAAAGGCAACCTCTAATCCCTAGGGGTAACAAATGGAAGGGCACTGGACTGGCTGGGTGCCCAGAGTCATATCCCGCAGAGGGTGGGAGGGGAGACGACAGGAGTAGGTAGGTACTATTGCAAAAGTTTGACCTCACGTAGGAGGTTCGCGCAGTCTGGACAGGTGGCTCGAGGTTTTCGTTTCAGTAAGCCTCAGCAGTCTGCCGGGACTAAAAGCCGCAGAGCTCGAGACCGCAACGGAAAAGGAAGCGTCCGCTCTTTCTGGGATATCCACGCCCAGCTTTTGGTGACGTAAGGCAGCTCAGGAACACCTCATCCGGGAGCCTGGGGCGCGCATGCGCAGACCTCTAGCATCCCACGTGGGGGTTGTGCCCTGGGAGGAGAGTGGGCGTCTCCCTGGTTCTTAGGTGAGGTCTTCGTCCTTTGTCCTCCCGCTCCCTCCCTCCCCCTCCCTCTCCCCCTCCCCGCGACTTCCGCAGAGGCGGAGCAGAGTCCTAGACCTGCGTGTCTGGGCATCTTGGGATCTGAAGCTGAGGCCAGGCTGGTGGCCGTTTGTTGTGCGTACTGTCACGAGTGCTCTCAACCCGCAGGACGCGGAGAATAGTTCTTTCTTCCTTTGCGTCAGCCTCCCTGAGGTTCGCACTCCTCCGCCAGTATGGATCTTGCTGCTTTCCCTGCAAGTGCACATGCAGACTGCAGCTCCTTCCTCCCTTCCTCTTCTCCGTCTCAGGGTTAGGGACTGGAATACCTACTGTTTACTGTGTCCACTCCCAAGCTTTCTTTGTGCTTTTCTGACCACCAGCCCTTTTTCTGCCTTTCCTCAATCCCTTTCCTCATAGAGACAGCGTCCCCTCCCTGCACCTGTGTGTTTGGTTTCTCTTCCTAGAGGCTGCGAAGTCCCCCAACCTTCCTTCTCTCCCTGGGTGTTCCCTTTCCCTTATCCGCCATTCCAGACGTGGACTGGGTTGCCTTTACCCACAAGCCCCTGATGTCCACTCCTTTCCGAGGTCAGATATCCCAGACTTAAGTGAGTTCTTAATTCAGCATCTAGTGTAGTCTCCTTAAATGACTTCTTTCTCTCCATTCCTCAGCGTTCGCCTCGACGTTTTGTTTTTCTTTTTCTATTAGCCACACCCTTCCCCCCATTGTGTCTTCAAAATCCACTGCCTTTACCTCTAAGAAATGTCCAGAATCCAACCACCTCCTCGCTTGTGTTCTAACCAGACAACAGGGGAACTTATTAAAATCATGACCTTCCATCACTTTAAACTGTGACTCCTTTAGCTCAATAACTGCCTAGAGTCCTGAGGAACCTACATCAAAGCGGAAGTCAGAGCACAAGCCTGCCGTACTGGGCAGTGCAGTCTCTGAGTTTTGCTTGAGCAGCGGTAAGAGAATGGAACAGGTATCCCTAACCCAGAAAACAAGTACAGATCCGACCCTAAGTTTGTAGAGTGAGTATTTGATGATAAGAGTGGTATATTTTGTTCTTCGATTTCTCTTACATTACAGTACAAAATCAGATCCCCTGCTTAAACGTTGCCCAGAAGAGAGTCTGGCACACAGTAAGTGTTCAGTAAACTTTTGCCGAGTGAATGACAAAAGGCTGTCTCTGTAATTACAAGATCACAGAGTGGGTGTGCAATGCACCTAGCATTTTTTTTTTCAGTGTCCCCTTGGCCATTGTAGAGCTTTCTCTTTTAGAATACATGTTGCCTCAAGCAGTATGGAGTGTCGTGTGTGAGTGTTTGGAGTTTGTTAGTATTCTGTCTAAACTCCACCTCCACAGTTACCTGGCAACAGCCGGTATGCTCCTCCCTACAGTTACCTGGCAATAGCCAGGTAGGCCTGGCCCTCTGTAAAAGGGGCTGCTTGCCCCCTCTCTCTTGAGCTTTTAATCTCTTGCCTCTAGCTTCTCTCTGTCCCCTCGACCCTCCCCTTCCCTTCTCCCTCTCTCCACGCAGCCTCTACTTCTCTGCGCTCGTGCTCGCTCACGCT
This sequence comes from Grammomys surdaster, assembly GCF_004785775.1. Lineage (NCBI taxonomy): Eukaryota > Metazoa > Chordata > Mammalia > Rodentia > Muridae > Grammomys > Grammomys surdaster. The sequence goes on from NW_021604995.1 coordinate 350,931, forward strand.
CCCTCTCCTCCCTCTCTCCCTGTCCCTCTCCCTGTCCCTCTCCCTGTCCCTGTCCCTGTCCCTGTCCCTCTCCCTCTCCCTCTCCCTCTCCCTCTTCCTCTCCCTCTCCTTCTCCCTCTCCCTCTCCTACACTCCTGGCTCCCCTCCCCATGCCTTGAATAAACTCTATTCTATGCTATACAGGTGTGTGACTGGTCCCTCAGGGGGAAGAGATGCCTCTGCATGGACCCGCTGAGAGACCCCCTTCCCCCATACTTCTCCACACACCCACTGAATATTCTCTTTATCTCTTTATAAACACATCAGAGTTGATATGCTTGATGTAGTTTGAACTTTGCCACTTGCTTTTGTCACCAATTGTGTGGTACTCGTGAAGACCTCCGCAGAGACCCTCACTCAAATCTCAGAAAGTCTCGACCACCCAGTAATCTGCTTGAGACACCATGTACCGGAGCAATTGCGAGATTTATTAGGGCGTGACAGCTAGCTGCCGGTCAATTCGTATGCCTACGCAGGAGCTGAATTGACCCCGACAGCCAGTTTGAGATTGGTTTTTAAAGGGAAAAACCACAAACCAAGGAATGGGGAGGGGGTGAGGGGTTGCTAAGGTGGTATAACATAAAAATAGTGGAACATTCCAAAGGAACCCAACCTACGGGAGTCAGGGTCAGGTGAAAACTCTCTGTACGATTATCTTTCTCAAGAATGTGGTCCTGCCCTGTTACTTCGGCCTTGCCCTCTCACTGCGGTTCTCAGCTTGGTTCCCAGCTTGGTTCCACCTAGTTCACTTGCATTCTTTCCTTTCTCTTTGCAGATAGGCCAGTTCCAGTAATGGTGACTGGTCTTTCCACATTCCTAACTTGCTTCATGCCTCGGTTTCTCCATGTCTTTATAAAGAAAGCCTAAAGAATATTTTATATGTCTAAAAAGAATTCTATATACCCAGTATCTATAATTTTTCACTCTACACTCGGAGCTTTCAGCACTGTTTTCCCTGCCGGGTAGTAGTCACTGTTAGGTTATTTCTTTGTCTCCCCCTCACCCCCCGTGAAATGAACCAATTCAAGCCATATTAAGTTATATTAAAGATAAGTTTATTACGAGGCTGCTCTAGGGCAAGTTCACTGGCCCCAAAGATTAAAGCCAGGGGAGTCGACATGGGGAAAAAGGGGTGGGGGAAGGGGGAAGAAAAAGAGAGAAAGGGCACATAAAGAGACAAGGGAAGGAGGAGGAGAGGAAGAGAAGGGGGGACAAAATGCGAAATGTCTGGAATATATAGGGAGGAGCCTCTGGGGGAAGGGCAGGCCCAACCCCTGGGCTGTAAAGCTCAAGGTTGGTGGCAGTGTATGCCAAGTAGGGACAAGGGATGGGGGTGGGGGTGGGGGATCTGGAGGCCAGGTCTGCTTTGATATGTAAAATACACATCTTAGTCCCTGGTCCAGGGTCTGAAACCAGTCACCTTATGGAGAGGTTGAGTTGACGTGTTTCTTTGTCCTCCTTTCCCTGATGCGAACGTGCAGGTTTTTAGGTTTTGTTTTGCTCTGAAATGAGTTTGTTGTGTAGCACAGGTTAACGTACAACTGTTTATGTAGCTTAGGCTAGCCTTAAGCTCATACCTCCTCCTGCCTCAGCCTTCTGAGTATCAGGACTATAATTTACACCATCACGACACACGCGCTTTTTAGTGGGTTTCCCCCCATTTGTGGCAGTACTTTAGGAGACACTTGACCATTGTCCTTGTGAATCACGTTTTTATTGCCTGATGGTTTTCCAACCTGTTTGACCCCTTGCCCATCATCTAAATTTACTACATGTAATATGTAGCAGTTATGTGCTCGGTTGTTATATGTATGCTTAAGTCTGTATTTGTGTATATGACATATATTGTATTTGTGGTTTTATATGGAATTTTATGTGTACATGTATGTATTATGTACCTATTTATATGTATGTTCACACATATATGTGTATGAGTGTGAAATCTTTATGGATCTGTATATCATTATATATATATATATATATATATGTATTTGAAGCAATCACAGTTACATAGTGAGCTGTATAGATGCATAACTAGAGTTAATGCGTGATAAAATTGTATTTACTAGATATAAGCTCCTTTGATGGTACATCCGAATTTCATTTTGTGTCATTGTAAAATGAAGGCTGTTAACCCATCACACAACCTTTCATTTAGTTTTTTTTTAAATTTTACCATAGTACTTTGGAATCATCTGAATCAGCTTCTAAAGAGAATTTGCCATTTTTTATGCTGAGCAAAAGAGGTTAATGATGTAGGAACTGCTTATACTATAGTGTTAAGTGGGGTACACATCCAAGTTGAATAAGCAATTTGACTTCAAACTGTGTTAAATGACCCTCTAGGTAGGGGATCAGAATTTAATGTACGTACGACTTGATACTGACATAACGGATGATTTTTGTGCTTTCTAACATTTCGCGTATTTTCCAGATTTCCTGCAACGAGTACATTATTTTACAGTGAGGTGGTGTATTTATTTATTTATTTATTTATTTTTATTTTTTGCAGTGTTAGGGAATGCACACTGGGCCTCACATTTGTTAAGCAAGTGCTTTTACCATTGATATATGGTGAAATCCAAACAGGAGCAATATACCTGGCAAGTTAGTGGGAGCCCAAAACGGGAACGATAGACCTTGCAGGCTAAGAGTTCAGAACTATTAACAGTTAAGACAGTTAAAAAGAATTCCCTTGCAAGTTAACATTTCTAATTGTAATTAAGTTTCTGTTTGTCCTGTGTTATGTCTTTGCAAAATAAGGTTTCTATGTATAATTAAGAAGTTTCTGTTAATCTATGTTAAGTCCTAGCTTAGGGATAAGTCCCAATTTCTCTGTTACGTCCTCGCTAAAGAAGATTTCTTTTTGTAATTCCGAGTAAGAGCCTGTTTCTTAGGTCTGATGTAAACTGCTTATAACCCTGTTCACTTGATCTATATCCTTGCCTTTGCCCCTTCTGTTTTGCTTGTATCCTTCTAACAATGTGAAACAGCCAATCCTCTCATGGCTGAAAACTCCTTATCTCTCCTATAAGAGGAACTTTAAGAGGCCAGCAGGGGCTGCTCTCTCAAATCCCAACTTAGGGTGAGACAGCCTGCTGACCATCTGGGGTGCACCCCTAAGTATAGCTTGCTGTGGTTGTTGAATTGTACACTTGCTCTTTTCTCCTTGAGAATCTCAGGTTTAGCAATACTCCTTGAAGCATGTAATACATTTTAATAGTAAAATATTGGATAAATGCCCTTTTAAAAAAATTTGCTTGGAACCTTTAGAAGTGTATTTAGCTTATGTAGTAAAGAGATCAAATGGCCTTGACCATGGGTCACTTGTCAGCTGTTGGTAGCAGCTGGAAGCCCAACATATCCCATATTTGGCCAGCATAGCCTGTGGTTTGAACCGTCTGCTGTATCCTAGTCTCACTTCTTAGAGGCTGAAATTCTTGGCGTTCCTGTTTGCTGCTGCTTCAAAACATGTCTGTAAGATTTTGCAAGTTAATAGTTTTCCCAGGTTAGGTAAACTGATGGATTTCTTAAGGCTCCTGCTGGTGTTATATTTCTCCCATGAGCTCATTTGTAACCTTCTACTAGATGGTTTCTGAGAAGTATGTTACTAAATTCTTGCCAAGTCCTTGATGAATGCTGACCATAGTAGAGTACTTCTCTCAGAAGCATTTACATCTTTCCCAACTACTTTGAGTTTAGACATATTATATATCTGAAATATTATAACAAAATTGAAAAAGAATAGTGAACACCCATTGTCCATTGTATAAATTTAGCAGTTAATATATGTAATATGTAACAGTTATATATTATGTGCTGATAATATATGTTATGTGATATTCATATACCTGTATTTGTGAATTTGACCTGCATATGTAATGGGCTTATATGTATTTTTGTGTGTATTATATACATATCTATAAGACCATATATGTTCACATTTTATATATGAATATGACTGCATTTACATATATTTTTATTCATATATGTTATTAATTTATTTGTATGTGCCATTTGAAAATAAGTTTTTAAGTAGGATGTTTTACTTCTAAATATTTCTTTACTTGTATTTTAAGAGTAGGAACATTGTTCTATATAACTCTTGACACCATTACCACACCTAAGCAAATGAACAGTCATTTCTTACTATTGTTTGACACCCATCTGTGTTCAGGTTTTTTCAGTTTCCCTAGGACATTTATGTTTCTTTAGTCAGAGGCTTTTGCCCATCATTGTGTTTCAACAGTTTTGAAATAATTATAGATTCACAAGAATTTTTTTTTGAGACAGTTACCTCTCTATGTAGCTTAAACTGACCTCCATTTTCTAGTTGCTGAGGTTGTTAAACCGCTCATCTGTTGAAAGACATCAGAAAAGTTTCATATTTTTAAACTAGTGCAAATGGAGGGTCCTTAACGTGTTGAATAGGTTTTTGTCTCTTAAATCTTAATTTTCTTAGGATATATTCTTAACAGTGTATCGTGCCCAGCTTTTTCTAGAACTTTTATAGAAAAAACAACCTTTCATAGTGCTGTGTTTTATATTTAAGACCATGACCCGTTTTGAGTAGATCCTTACAAGATAAGGGTTCAACTTCATTCCTGTGCATTTGGATATCCAGCTTTTTCTCACCATTATCTGAAAAGGGCTGTTCTTTCACATGGACTGGTCTTGTGGAAAGTCATTTATCATAAATGCAGAGTTTATATACATGCTCTATATTCTGTTCTATTGGTCTATAGTCTATCTCTCTTGAAGTTTTGCAGTCAACAAATCTAAAATCTCCAGTTTATTTTTTTCAAGATTGTTTTAGTGATTCAGAATTCCCTCAGATTCCATTTGAATTTTAAGATAAGTGTTTCTATTTTCTTAAGGAATACACAACTGTAGAATATTGACTAGGGCAAAAAATGCTGCACATTTCAAAGAAATGATCTCCATTGGTGTGTTCAACCTAATTCGTTAGACTATCTGCTGGGGCAGATGTTCACTTGCATAGATGTTCACTTGTCTATGTTAGGACTAAAAGAAATCCTGGAGATCCTGACTCCATCCTTAGTTCAGTTGGACTGTTGTCTAGATACTATATGCATGAAATCCTATGTTGGTGAGCTATATGTGAGAAGACATATTTCTCTCACTTGTTCCAAGGAGATTCTGAGACCATCCTTTTTAGAAGACAGTTTCTGTTGTATGGGATTTAACAGAGCTTATAGGAGGAAATCAGACACCACCAATGATGATGAGAAAATATGGCCGCATTCACTCTATTCTAGGCTCCATCAGTGTCAGCACCAAAGACAGAATACTGCAGAGATTTGCTTTGTGATGCTGGGAACAACTTTCCCCTGGAGAGAAGGAGACATTCAGAAAATACTTTGAGAAGTAGAGAGTCACTGTATTGTGACTTGTATTATTAAGTGTACTTGTATTATTGGCATCTCATTGTTGAATTGGATAGATTAAAGGTCAAAAGGCATTTCTAGATTTTTGTTTTCCTGAGTAATGCCTAATTATGGAGAGGTAAAATCAAGGTGTTAGGAAAGGCAGTTGTTCTCTTGCTGAAAGGAGTGCAGCAGTGCAGGAACAGTGAATCTTGGGGTGCTGCTTCCAAGCCTACCTTCCGTTTAACACTGCTATATGCCAATGCTGGTTTTCTCAGAAGAGCAAACTTGTGTTTCAAAACTAAGAGGAATGAAATCAGCACAAGGCAAAGGGACATTTGGTGGGGATTGGAACTTCTCTTGAATATCTGGACCGATTGACACAGACTAGACAAAAGAAAAAAAAAGTGACAATGACTATGGGCTGAAAGCTCTGAAAGGAGCCAGGGGGAGACTACAAACACTGGAGGCAAGGTGACACAATTACCATGAGTGGCTTTCATCGAAAGTAGTTTTCCTATCTTTCATGTTTCCCTATCCTGCAGGACCATATCTTAAAAAAAAAATCTATGGATGTCTAGCTAGGTGCTTATTTTGTTGGTTTGTGTGTGTGTGTGTGTGTGTGTGTGTGTGTGTGTGTGTGTGTGCATCTGAATGCACTCACATACATTTTCCCCAAACATTTCCTATATAATGTACATAGTGAAAATAGAGGCAAGAACATGTTTCAGGATTTTTATGAAGTAAACATACTGGATGTTTTTTTTGAGGTCTCCCTCTTTCACAAATTGTGCTTGAGGGGTTTGCTAATAGTCATTTTAACTTGTTAAAATACAGAATCTTGCTGTGTAGACCAGGCTGGCCTTTAATGCCTAATCCCCTTGTCTCAACCTTGTCATGGTTAGGATTGGAAGTATGTACCACCACACCCAAACAGTTACTTATTGTTGTTGATGTATGTAAATCAAGAATGTATTCACAATTCATCCAGTTGGTGAACATTTGGACATGTTAGGAGTAGTGTTGCTGTGATTTTGGGTATACATTTCTCATAGGTGTGACCCTACTTGGTAATTGTGTACAGAATGGGCAGAGTCAAATTAGTAGATATTTGCCTGGCATATTTAAGGATTTATATGACACCATTTTTAATCCCAGATTTTTCCACCCTTTCTTCCCCCCCACCACCTAGAAGAATTCAAATATTATTTCCTTTACCCCTAGCTTGGGAAAGAAAAGTCCAATGGAAGCATCCACTCAGGATGTTTTTCAAGAATTACTTAATTTTGTGAACATGGGAAGATTCATCAGGGTTAGTTCCTTTTTATCTTCGTTAAGAGAAATCCGGGAATATGAGGAACAGGTAGAAATATACCATCTATGCCCCAAATGGCATTTGAGTAGAATGTCATCCATCAAAGAAGACTGAGAGGTCAGGTGAAAGGGTGTAGTTTTTATAGTCCTGGGGGCAGTGTAAGTCTGCTCAGTCGTCAGTTCATGTTGGAGGGTTCCTTTAAGAAAAGTGTGCCATCAGCAAGCTTTACTTAAATATTTCAGTTATGTGAATGTTTCAGTCACTGACAGAAAGGCTCTAAAGATAGCACACTGGACAGAAATGAACCTGTGCCTCCTGCAATGATTCGGTGTATCTCTGTCTGTAAGGTGCAGTTGTCACAAAGGCAGTGATGCAGAGAAAGATGTGAGGTGGTCTCGGATTCGAGAACATAAACCCTGGGAAGCAGAAATGAGTTTGGAAATGAATGCTATGCCTTCCGTCAGAAATCTCATTTCACTGGGCACCAGAGGAGTCTCAGTAGAAAGAGGCCTATTACTGGAGAACCCTTCTTCAACAATTATAACCTGATTGTGCATCAAAGAATTCATGTGGGAGAGGAGTCATTTAAGTCATGGTAAATGTGGGAAGACCTTCAAATTACACTAAATGCAGGAATGCCTTCAGTGCTTTCTGTGCTCTCTCTCTCTCTCTCTCTCTCTCTCTCTCTCTCTCTCTCTCTCTCTCTGTCTTTCTCTCTCTTTTTTCTCCTTCCTTTCTCCCTCTTGCTCTGGCCTGGCTGCCTCCACACCCACCCAAAGTACACTGTAGGTGTCTTCAGACACCTATTATGTGGGCATCAAATCTCATTACGGATAGTTGTAAGCCACCATGTGGTTGTTGGGATTTGAATTCATGACCTCCTGAAGAGCAGTTTTGCTCTTAACCGCTGAGCCATCTCACCAGCCTGCTTTCTGTGCTTTCATGAAGCATGAAAGGACCCATATGGGAGATGTTCCCTCTGAATGTGTCCATTCTGGGAAGTCAGTCAGCCTCCGTTCTTTCTTTGTTTTTCACTATAGGACTCATACTGGAGAACAGCTGTGCAGATGTAGTGTGTGTGAACAATATCCCTCTGGAGTCTCCTGCCTTATTATGCACCCGAGAATTCACACAGGACAAAAACTGTATGTGTGCATGGGGTGTGGAAAGGCTTTCATTGGTGGCTCATACCTAATTAAGCATAGACTTCACACTGGAGAGAGACTGGGAAGTGTGTAGAGTTGGAAAAATTCTTCAACTGCAGTGGTCATCTCACTGCATGTTAAGAAAAAAAAAAAAGACAAAAGCAACCAAAATCCTTAACAGAAGCCCCACATGTACAAAGACTGCCTCTACCAGGCACCAGAGGATTCGTACTGCTTCTGCTGAGAAGCCTTGTGGAGTTTTAACCACTGTGGCAAAGCCTTCAGGAACAGCCTTTCCCTGACCAGGCAGCAGGAGTCACACATACATGAGGTGTTTTGGTAGTGTGTCCAACAGGATACATTTCCAGTGCACCATTTTCTTGGGTTAGACACAGAAATGTCACAGTGGAGCAATTTCTGGGGGACACAGTGAACAGGGGTGGCAGTGACTACCAGAATCTCTTTAGTTACTGTTAGAATGTATACTCAGGTATAGTTGTTTGAAAGTGTAGCAACTCACCCTATAGTCCCTGGAACAGAACCTATGAGAAATTAATTAGAATTATTCTGGTGAGCCTGATATAGCTGTCTCCTTAGAGGTCTGCCAGAGCCTGAAATATACAGAGGTGGATGCTCACAGCTAACCATTGAGCTGATCATGGGGTTCCCAATGGAGGAGTGAGAGAGAAGACTGAAGGAACTGAAAGGGTTTGCAGCCCCATGGGGAGAGCAACAATACCAACCAACCAGAGCTCCCAGGGTCTAAACCACCAGCCTGGGAGCACATAGGGAGGGGCTCATGGCTCCAGCTGTATATGTAGGGGAGGATGGCATTGTTGGGCATAGGTGGGAGAGGAGATCCTTGGTCCAGTGAAGGCTGGATGCCCCAGTGTGGGGGAAATTGTGGGTGGGGAGGTGGGAGGGTGGGGAGGTAGAAGGGTGGGTAGGGGCATATCCTCATAGAAGCAGGAGGAGGGATGGGATAGGGGGTTCCTGGGGGATTACATCTTGGAAGGGGATTACATCTGAAATGTAAATAAAATATCCAATAAGATAAATAAATAAATGAATAAAAAGAATTATTCTGGTACTCTCCAACATACTGAAAATGAACCTTAGAAACATGATAAAACCATCTGAGTTTACTCTTCACTAAATCTAAGACCAGGAAAACTTTGAATGCTGTAGACAGGATTGCAAGAAGAGGAAGACTTTATTTCTTACTACATTTCTTTCTTATATGCAAGTGTTTACTCATAAGCTATTTTAAGGCTGTGCATGTAGCTCAGTGGCAGAGAGGGCTTTCCTAGCATCTGTGAAGCCCTCAGTTCAATCCTCAGCACCACTGAATAAAAACATAGGAGTTGAATGAGCATGAGAGCATTTGAACTGGAACTCTGACTCTTTTTTTCCTCATCAGTGACTCAGTTAACACAGTCAATGTAAGGGTTGGTAATATCTGCTGGGATGCTTCTGTTCAAAGGATGCACTTGGAATGAACCTATACTACGATAATGTGGAGAACCCTGTTAAGATACATTTCTTTGTGTTTTAAGAAAACTGTGGGTCTGGAGTGATGATACTCAGTGGTTAAGAGTGCTTGCTGTTCTTCTCAGAGGACCTGAGTTTGGTCCCCAGCATCCACATTCATAATCACCTTTGACTCCATTCCAAGGGATCCAACTCTTTTCTGACATGTCAACACTCAAGTGCACACATGCACACACAAACATACACATACATACACACATGCATACACACAGTCACATACTGTGCACACATGCATGTGAAGTAAGTAAAAATAAATATTAAAAACTCTCGGCCGGGTGGTGGTGGCGCACGCCTTTAATCCCAGCACTTGGGAGGCAGAGGCAGGCGGATTTCTGAGTTCGAGGCCAGACTGGTCTACAGAGTGAGTTCCAGGACAGCCAGGACTATACAGAGAAACCCTGTCTCGAAAAACAAAACAACAACAACAAAACAAAAACAAAAACAAAAAACCAAAAAAACCTCTCACACTAGAAACAGAAGATTACCCTATACTGTGTGGAAAGTCTCCAGAGAGCTATTTTTCCATAATTGCTTTATTTGATGAAAATAAAGCATTAACCACATATCTAACTTCAAATTCTCTACAAATTCTCTTCAAATTCTTCAAATTCTAATTTACATTAGAGAAAGAAGGAAGGAAGGAAAGGAAGAAAGAACAAAAGAAGGGAAAGGAAAAGGAAATAGAGGGCGATGATTTGGCTCAGCAGGTAAGGTGCCTGGCCCCAGGCCTGATGACCTGAGTTTGATCCCTGGGACCTATTGGTACCCACATGTGTAGCAAAGTGCCTTATACACACATGCACAAAGTAAGAAACGAGTGACATTATCAGTAACATTTTATTTTACCTGTATGCTCTTTAAGCAGTAGTATTTACCCTGAGGTACTTGTTGTATTTCAGATCCATGTTATTATCCCAAAGTGGCCACTACAGTAAACGCCACACTGTAGCTCATCAGGGAATGAGTTGTACAGAACTCTCTTCTATTACATTTGTCCCAGTACAAGTCAACACTCAGGTTTTTAGTAGATTTCTATTTTTAAAAAGTGAATATTCCTTGGTTTACCATGTGTCTTAGTTAGAGTTTTTCTGCTGTAAACAGACACCATGACCAAGGCAACTCTATTTATAAAGACAACATTTAACTGGGGCTGGCTTACAGGTTCAGAGGTTAAGTTTATCATCATCAAGGTGGGAACAGGGAAGCATCCAGGCAGGCATGGTGCAGGCAGAGCTGAGAGGTCTACATCTTCATCTGAAGGCTGTTAGTGGAAGACTGACTTCCAGGCAGCTAGGGTGAGGGTCTTAAAAGCCCACCCCCACAGTGACACACCTACTCCAACAAGGCCATACTTCCTAATAGTGCCACTCCCTGGGCCAAGCATATATAAACCATCACACCATGGTTTGAAATAAAATGCTTCCGTTGTACTATAGTGTGAAAGCATTTCAGACAGTCTGTGCTTTACATATTTACTTACATGTATAACAATAAGTGGTTAAACGCTTATCATTGCCAGGTTTGTGTGTGATGGTTTGCCCTTCTGGAGGCTATCATAAATGTTCTGGGCATGTGTCAGGCTGGGCTAAGCTATAATGGTTTTAGCATGTGGTTTAAATGCATTGTTTGTGTAGGTGCTTGTGGGATGCTAGGCACATGCTCTGCTCTTACCACAGGTCTTCAACCCCTTAAGGGCATTACTTACTTACTGTGTTACTCATTTTCTTGTGACATTTATTTTCTTGTGTTTGCAGATGGCAACTTGGTTGAGAATTGGTTCTTTTCTTCTACCATCTGGGTTCTGGTTGTCTGTCTTGGCAGCAGGTTCCTTTACCTATGCTGAGCCAGCTCATCAGCCTTTATTTGGATTTACTGAAGCAGAATCTGTTGTCTTAGCTAACCTGGCACTCAGTATGTAGCCCTGCTGGCCTCAAATTCACAGTAGTCATGTTTCTCAGACTGTCTCTAGTGCTGAGATTTTTTAAAAAAAGATTTATGTATTTATTTTATGTATATGAGTACACTGTAGCTGTCTTCAGATACACCAGAAAGGAACATTGGATCCCCATTATGGATGATTGTGAGCCACCATGTGGTTGCTGGGAATTGAACTCAGGACCTCTGGAAGAGCAGTCAGTGCCCCTAACTGCTGAGCCATCTCTCCAGCCCCCAGTGCTGAGATTTTGAGAATGAACCACCATTCCCACCTTAAATGTAGTTTTTATTTATACTTTCAACTGGTGCATTAGGTCTCTTGGAGCACAATGCCATTATAAGTTATAGTGCACCTGTATCTGGAAGTTAGTCCTCTGAGGACTGAACTACAGTTTACATACTTTTCGATACGTCCTTTCACGTTTTTAACCTTCCAGTAACATCATGGTTTAAGCCAGAAGTCTTTTCTCCTAATAACACATACAGCACGGATCTCCCTATCAGTCACCTGATAAAATGGTAGCCTCAGGAGGAGGAATTGAATAAGAGGGCTGATGCTGAAATGGCAACAACACTGGCCGATCTATTGGAACAAACGATGGTAAGTGTGCCCCCGTGTGGTAGAGTCCATCCCACTCTGACAGTGACTGCTTTCATCTTCTTAGGAGTGGCATGTCGATGCAATTCTAAGATTGTGCTGAAAAGTGAAAATGTTCATTTATTAGAAGGATGCTGCACAGAGGAGTGCATAGGCTCTTAACAGCCAGTTAAGACAGTTATTTACTTTTTGAAGGCAGGCCTTGAACTCTTGATCTTCCTGTCTCAGCCCCTGAGGGCTGAGACTACAGGCCACCACACCTAGTTTAACAAGCTGCTTTGACGGAAGAAAGCATCTGTGTCCTGATGGGCTTTCTATTGTGATCAGTGTTGTGCATGCACACACACGTACACTCTTACATCCATGTGGGCATTTCAAACTTCTTATGTATGAAAAAACGTACATCGGTGCTCATGTAAATGGGAAGTCCCTATTTTAGAGGGCCTATGTAAGAACTGCAATCCCAGCTAAAAGAAATTGTTAAAACTGTGTGGAGACGTTGGACTGTGTCTATGTAAGTTTGGCAAGATGAATGAAGGCACGTCTTCTTGACTTCAGTTAGATTTGATTTTATTCATGGGGCGGCTCGTGTAGTAGTGAACCGGAATGGATTACCCTCTGAGCTTCAGTTCCTCACAAAGTGTCGCTAAGTCCTGCCTTCACAGAACCATGGTGAAAGTATGTGCTGCTCTAGGGTCACGCAGCGCCCAGCCCGAATCTATCATTCTCACATGCCTTGTACTGCGATTCCTGAGCTTACTGTAAGTTCCTAGTGCTGACATTCTTAATATTGACGATGTTGGTTTTTATTAGGGATAATGTTAGAGCTACTCTCCTGTGACTGAAAGCAAAGGGAAGCAGGCAGCTCTCCCATTTACCTGCCCATCCTGAGACTTATTACTGGTAGTTCACAGACAGCTTTGCTTCCTACAGTCCGGTGTACATGATCAGAATTGGGAAAAGGCTGATGCCCATAAGCTGGAGGCTTCCTAGGTGGGCGGAGTTGTAAGATTAGAGGGGGAAAGTATTAGAAACTCCAGTCGGTTCATCAGCAGGTGGATGATGATAACTGGGATTTGTGTGGATGAACAAAGCAAGTGGTTGATTGGCCATCGGGTGTGTATCCTTCAGGGCGATAGCGCAGGTTGGGATAGCAAGGAGCATGATGCCCAGTTCTTATCCATCATGGCGGTTATGGTATCCATAACAGTCAAAGCCTGGGACTGTGCAGGCTCTTCATTCCTAAAAGTACTCAACAAGGAACTCTACCCCATTCCATTCTTCTAGTGTTAGCATTCTGTCTAAGCTCCGCCCCACAGTTACCTGGTAACAACCAGGTATGCTCCGCCCCACAGTTACTTGGCAACAGTCAGGTAGGCTTGACCCACCGTAAAAGGGGCTGCTTGCCTCCTCCTTGCTCTCTTGTTTCTCTCTTGCTCCTTGCTTTTTCCTTCCCCACTCTCTCTCCACATGCTCATGGCCAGCCTCTACTCCTCTTTTGTTTCTCTCTCTCCCTATCCTCCCTCTCTTTTTTTCTCTGCCTTTCTCTGCCTCTACTACTCCCCTCCCCATTCCCTGAGTAAACACTATTCTATACTATGTCATCATGTGGCTGGTCCCGCAGGGGGAAGGGATGCCTTAGCATAGGCCTACCGAGACCCCTCCTTCCCCCATACCTCACCTCCATAGAACATATCCCGTCCACTCTCTATCTTTTCATAAATACACCACCTAGGATGCCTTGAAGGCCCTTCGTTTCTTAGGGGAGTTTATCTCCCATCTTATTTCCTTCTTCCAGAGGGGAATCCCCAACAGAGACAGTTAATCTACTTACTGCTGCCTGTGGACAACAGAAAAGGCTAGTGGTTGGGAAGGTGGATGCAGAGGCCCATGATAGAAATTAGGAGCGATTTTCATTCATTTTCTCTTTGTAAAGCCGTCAGGTTTAATTTTCCCACATCCAGAAGAGAGGAAGTGGGCTGTTGTGGTGTGTGGTGAGCAGTGAAGCGATGGCATGACAGCAGGCCTTGGGAAGGGAGGAGCCCACTCAGCTCCTGTGGAGCCAGAGGCCTTTAATCTTGTTAATCTTACTCCTGTTGCTGCAATGTGAGAAAAGTTAAGTAGGAAGTTTCTGTAGATTATGAAATAAGGTAGAGATCCAGTGTGAGAAGGCTCCAGGAGGCCATATCAGATACAGTGCGTGGCCTAGAACATCCACAGGCTAATTCAACCACAGTCAAAATGCCCAGGTAGAGGATGCCAATGCTTATTCTTTCTTGAGGTAAGTATTGATGCAGAGGTTGTATGGGACCTGTGATGAAACCTGTGGGCTGATGTCTCTGGGTCCAGGACCCCTGCTTGATTCAGTATCAGGTTCCCCAGGGTGAAGGAAATGTTCAGAACTCACGTGACCATGCCTCTGAGATATTTTTTTGGAAGTGGGCCAGTAAGAGGTAACGTGCTTTGCCAGTCACAAAGATGATGGAGGTCACCTGGCATGCTGGGTGTGGAAATTAATGACTGAGGCATTTGAGGTCCTCTGGGTGACAGTCTTCTCAGATGCAGAGCTGTTATCAACCTTTAAGCTTCAGGAGAGTGCAGATAATGGGGTGAACTCATGAAGTTGGATTCTGACCACTACATGTGCCTTTTCTATTCACAAGAGAAAGCCTCTGTTCACCCTATATGAGTCTCTGAATCCTCTGATTCCTCTGGAGGCCATATATCTCCATCCTGTACTCCTCTGGTCATGTCCCTGGTGAGACCTCCAAATGATGTGAGTCCTTGGAGAGGGACAGAATCTTGTCTCTTGGTAAGTTCAGGGGAGCCAATGGTCACCCAGGCTACCTTGAGCCAGTGGCTTGGGAGACAGTTGCCTCATCTCCAAGTAGAATAAGGAAACCTGGACAAGAAGTGACAATAGCCAACTTAGATTTATTAAGGACAAATGAGAAAGGCAAGTTTTGATACTTTGTTGTGAGTCCTTCCAGAGACATTTACTGGAGAGCAGTTCTGGTTTTGGACTCATAGGTTATAACATTCTGTATTCTGCCCCAGTGAGCTCTCTGCCTCCTTTTAATGGTTTTATAGTAACTCTTTTACATGGACTTCTAAGCAGGAATATAGGGTGATATTACATATGGTAATATTTTGTCCTGTAAGTGCTGCAGTATATCAATATTTTATACACATGCAGGTATACCTGAATATATACTTGGATGCTACAACTTTCCATTGCTCCTATGAAATATGTGAGGGAATCAATTTAACTCAGAAAAGTTTACATTGTCTGACAGTTTTACAGGTTTCAAACCAAGATCAGCTGGCTCCATTCCCTTGGGCCTAAGGTGAAGTGGAATATTACAGCTTGGGAACTTGTAGCAGAGGAGGATCCTCACTTTATGACAGGAGGCAGAGAGGTTGCAGTCAGGGTACATAACGACGCCCCCTTTCCCCCCCCAGTGACCCACTAATTCATACTATACTGTACCTCCTAATAACTCAGGGAGTTAATTACCCATTGGTGGTGTTCCTACGTCATACTCTTGATCCAGCCTCCTCTCGGTAGCACCACTGTCTGGGGACTGAACCTTCAACATATGAGCCTTTGTCAATGTTTTATATCCAATGTGTAGTGATGAACGGACTTGGATTCATTTGTGTGAGTGAAGTTTCTGGATCAGCAGGAAGCAGTGGAGAAAGAACGACCAAGAAAGAGCATTAGAGGCAGGTAGCACTTCAAACTGAAATCCAAAACCCAATTTCTTAGTGAGAAGGGTGGCTGAGGGGGGACACTGAAGTTTATTATCGGAAACAAGAGGTTGACTCTCACCAGAACAGAGGAAGAAAGCGTGCATTAGGATGCAGGGTGGCAGAGTGTGTCTGCACTGCAGTGCCGCAGACAGAAGGGCTGTACCAGAGGGAAAGCTGGGGCGGTAGGCGGAGTTGCTATGGAAACAGGCGCAGAGGGGCTGGAGGGATGGCTGAGTGCTGGCTGGTCTTCCAGAGCTCACAACTGTCTCTAACGCCAACACCCAACACCCTCACACAGACATACATACAGGCAAAACACCAATGCACACAGAATGAAAAGTTATCTAAAATAGAGGAAAACATTAAAACAAACAGGTGCAGCACAAAAAGAACAAACTCAGCTGATCTGAGAGCTGTGTGGTGACTCAGTGCTTGAGAAATGCACTTAATACCTTAAACATGTATTTCTGAGACAGATTTTTAAATTCCTTTACAAGGTAATACCTGAGCTTACTGGTTTTGGAAATATTTAAGTCAAGAAACGATATACAAAACAAACACAAACACAAAAACTCAAACCAACCAACGAACAAACCACCCAAAACCAAACCAAATTAGAGCAAAACAAAAAAGTAGGGACTACTTTTTCTTTCCCGTAGAACTCACAGAAAATACTGCCAACTTTGGCCCAACCTGAATCGCATGGTATCACAGTACCACCCCCACTGAATGCCACTGGAGCAAGACCGCTGAAAATACACACAGTGAATCAGGTCCAAGTCATCCAAGACACTGGGGCCTGCTTTCCGTTTTTTTAGGGTTGGCCTTTGGCTTAGCCGCTGAGTCAGCAGGCTGCGAGGACCTGTGGGTCTCGGGAGGGCACAGTTGTGGGTGGTAGAAACAGTGGAACCTTCTGTACCTCTTGCACCCAATACAGCTTGTTAGCTGGCTTTCCCTGGGGTTCCTGTGGCCCTGTGTCTCCCTTGCCAAGGATGTACTTGAGTAAACACCAGCCAGAGAACTCTGTTGTTTATGCTACCTTGCACCACGGAGCTGGGAAACAAAGCTCTTCAAACCAGCACTGGGCTCAAACCACTGGCACTAAACAACCAGTAAGCACCTGTACCAGTGTACAAACATATAACGAAGTCAGTCTGTCCATTGAAAGCAAGATTATTTTATCTTTTTTTTTTTTTTTGGTTTTTCAAGACAGGGTTTCTCAGTATAGCCTTGGCTGTCCTGGAACTCACTCTGTAGACCAGGCTGGCCTCGACTCAGAAATCCGCCTGCATCTGCCTCCCAAGTGCTGGGATTAAAGGCGTGCGCCACCACTGCCCGTGTTAAATTCTTAAGTAGGTGAACAGGTGCAAGTCATAAGCAGCCTCCTCTCGATAGCACCACTGTTTGGGGACTGAACCTTCAACGTGTCCATTGTGAATACTATTAAAGTTTCTCTATCTGACATATGGAATGTGGCATTTTGCCTTATTTCTGCCTCGTCTATTAGGAAAAGAATTTTTTTTTGCATGAATTTGTATTTTTATTTTGGTGTATCTATTTTTAAATAGTCTGTGCTAAGAAAATTAAGTTTTTAAAATTCAGATGGATTTTATTTTAAGGAAATGCCGTGTGGTATTGCGAGACTGGACTCACCTTGGGATCCTTCTTATTGCCTGTTTCGTAAGGAGCTAGACTACACATACCCAGCGCTCTGCCAAAAGTAAACCTTTGCTTCTAATGTATCCACTGATTAGTTTTTCATTTTGATTTTAATTTTTTGACTATTTTTTATTCGGGTCTGTAAAAGAGGACAGATACCATCGAAGCAGGGCTGACACAATGCTCTGGACAGGTTCTGCCAACGTGGAAAAGACGAGTCATCTCTGTTTGTATTCTGTCTAAACTCCACCCCCACAGTTACCTGGCAACAACCAGGTAGGCCTGACTCACTATAAAAGGGGCTGCTTGCCCCTCTTCCCTGTCTTTGATCTGTTCCTCTCTTGCATTCTTGTTCCCGCTCTGCCCTCTTGCATCTTCTCATTCCCTTCCCCTCCCCCTATCCACGTGCTTATGGCCGACCTCTGCTTCTCTTCTCTCTTTTCTCTCTTCCCCCTTCCCTCTCTACTACCCTCTTAACTCTCCTCTTCATGCCCTGAATAAACTCTGTTTTAGTCCCTCAGGGGGAAGGGATGCCTCGGCACGGGCCCGCTGAGACATCCCCTTTCCCCATACCTGACCACACATCCATAGAACATATCCCCATCTCTATCTTTTTATAAACACATCAATATCCTCACTCAGTGTGGAGCTGGAACCTGGAACCTGGAACCTCTCTTTTCTTTGCCTCTCTGTGTTTTGGAACACAAAGTGAGAGCCGTAGATCAGATGCTTGGTGAGCTAGGCTCAGCTAACTCTTAAGTATCTTTTCTCAAAAAGATCCCTTAAAATGGCATTTGCCCATGTTTGGATTATGATCTCTCTCAAATGAAAACTAAGCAAAGCCCATACCAAGATTTAAAATTTCTCTTTTCTCTATGTTTTATTTTATAGATTCAAATCTTAGACCGTTCTGGAGTTTTAATATTTTAATATTTGTTTTGAGACACTGAATTTTTTCCTCTTTTTTTTCTTGCATACTTTTCCAAAAAACAGTTTATTGGATCATTATTCTTTTCTCCAGGACTGTAATTCTGTGTTTATTCTTAACTACATTCTGATGCATATTTTTTTCCTAGACTGTGTTTCGTTGTCCTGTCTCACTTAGATATACCATAGTTACAATAAAGTAATTCCGTAGTATTTACAAAACTTTGCCATAGCACATCAAATGGATTTTATTGTTTCTAGCTATAAAAAAAATCTATAGAGAAAACTCTTCTGTTATTCTGATGCCCTTATTAAAGCAAAAAAAAAAAAAAAGTCCTACGAATTTCCCATGATTTCCTTTTTACAGTTACATACTTCATAAGGATGCCATGAAAATTAAATGATATATATGAAATATCCCTACAGCAAAGCCTGGCCCTGCTATATAAATGCTAATGTAAATACTATAGAATTGCTTCTATCATTACTTTTTTACAAATGTATGTATGCATGCATGCATACATGTTTAAGATTAGGAAGTTTGCATTAATTTTCAAATAAGATAGTTTTTGCATTCTAACTTGTAATTTTATGTTCTTAATTTTCAGTATGTAACTGAAATATAATAAAATTGATGACCTTATAATCGGACCAAAATATAAATTACGGACATCAGGAATGAAAAGAGGCACCAGCAGAGATCAAGCAGACATTGAGGATAAGGTCTAGTCTTAATCTACAGACTGCTTTAACAAAAAGGCTGTAATCCAAGTAATTAATAAATAGTATTAATTACAATTCTGGAGGCTGGGAAGTCCAAGAAGAAGGCATCAGTAGGTTCTGCCATAGTATTTGGACAGCCTGTTTCTTAAAATCAATGCCTTTTTTGCTGTGTCGTAGACAGTGTGGAGGGAGCCACTAAGCTCCTGCAATCTGTTTTGTATAAAGGTATTAACACCGCCCATAGAAAAAAACCCTCTCAATTCACTGTGAAGCTACTACTACCTGGGTACTAGTAGCAAAGATAGTACAAGAGAACTGCAAGCTAACATGCCTTATGATTATACACACAGCAAGCTTTGTGTGTGTGTGTGTGTGTGTGAACTTAGACAAACTTATTCTAAAGCTTATGTGGCAAAGCATATGCATAATGGAACAGAATGGAGGCAGGAACAGACCCACAAAGTTACTTCCAACCTTCTCAAAAATATCACTAAATAAAAGCGAGCGGCAGATGAGAACAATGCAGACTACAGAGGACTTCATCCTAACAGTGCAAGACTGGCTCAGGATTGAAAAGTTATCACAATCTACCCCATTCACAGACGTTACTGTTTCACACAGAAAGCATTTAACAAAGCTCTCTGTGAAACTGGGAGTAAGGGGAACTCTCATTACTCAGAAAGGACACATACAGTTGGAGTTGGCACAATTGATGCTGAAGATTTGTTTCTGTCTACTGGCTGACAGGGCAAGGACGTCTTCTGTTCCCTCCCTTACTGAATATCACACTAGAAACTCCAAGTCACTGTAACTAGGCAGAAAGAAGAGTCATAGTGCAATTCTCTTTCAATTTTCAGAAAGGTGGTTTGATTTTGTTTGCTTGGCTGTTGGTGTGAGGGTGTTTGAAGCTGTCTTAGTTTGTAACCTTTGCTGTCTCTGAACTCAAAGTGCTGCTTCAGCTCCCAAGTTTTGGGGTAACAGGCATGTGTTATAATGTCTGGCCCTATCAACTTTTTTTTTTTTTTTTTTTTTTTTGGTGCACGTAGACAAACTTATTCTAAAGCTTTTGTGGTAAAGCATAAGGCTTCAGTAAAAGTGTTTTAAAGCTTTTATAAACCACAGGTTTATAAAAATAAAGAGAGAAGGAATATGTTTGGTGGAGGTGTGGTAAGATGTGGGAGAAGGGAGTGTCTCTGTGGGGTCCATGGTGAGGCATCCCTTCCCCCTGAGGGTATAACATAGAATAGAGTTTTTTCAGGGCATAGAGAGGGGAGTTGAGAGAAAGGCAGAGACGGGGATATGGGGGTGTGAGTCGGGGGAGGGGAGGACAGAAGAGAAGTAGAGGCTGGCCATGAGCACATGGAGAAGGGGGAGGGGAATGGAGAAAGAGGGGAGGCAGGATAAGGGAACAAGGGCAGGAGAGCAAGAGCAAGAGGAACCGGCAAGCAGCCCCTTTTATAGGGAGTCAGGCACACCTGGCTGTTGCCAGGTAACTGTGGGGCGGAGCCTAGACAAAAACTATTTTGAAAGAAAAAAAAGTGAGAGAATGAACGCCCCCCAGTGTTCTTATTCTGTAGCTGTAATAATCAGAAAGGTGTTGTAACAGAACAGAACAGAGGCAGGAGTAGACCCTCAGAGATACTCCCAATAGAGTTTTTCTTTTAAAAACGCAAAAAGCTATTCAATAGAGACGGGCTAACCTTCTCAACAAATGGGGCTAGAGCAGTTTACATCTGTAGTATAAAATACATTTAGTGCTTTGTCTCTGGTTGCTGGCACAGAGCTAACTCTTGGAGTTTCTTGGTAAGAGTGTCATTTATTCATAAGAAACCCCCTTTAACCATACTTTATATTGACAAATGAGTCAGGATAGGGTCCCTAGATTGCATCAGTAAAGGGCCTTGTTACTAGAGAATTAACAGATGAAAACCCAAAGCACCTTCAGCTTAAAACAAAACAAAACAAAACAAAATAAAACAAAACAAAACAAAACAAAGCAACTAAAAACCTTGTTAGGTTGGCAAGTGTGTGTGTGTGTGTGTGTGTGTGCTGATAGAGTGGTCCCTCATCTTCCATTCTCCTACTCCCCTTAACCACCATCTTTCTTACCCACTCTCCCCCTAAAACTTTACCCACTATACTGCTTTCATTGGTCTGTTCCTGATTTTTTTTTTAATCCTTCATAGCAAACTGGTAAAGAGAGGCAAAATGTGTTCCTTCCTATGTTCTGTGAACTGTTCTAGAAAATTGGATGATGAAAGTGGTGGGCATAGTCAGCCTGACACTGTGTGGATATTCTGTAGTTGGTGTCTAAAATGAGACCAAGTCCTTGGGCTGTTCACTTGCACTACTACTGAGTAGTGTTAGAACTGGATTGGGTTGCAGATACCTAGTTAGCTTTGGAGAATTGTTTGGTGGTGGGAAGGTGAGCTGTCAGAAGAAAAGAGACCCCAAATCTGTGATTGAGGGATGGGGACGAACTTTAACATAAACTTCACAATATTCAAAAATAACTCAAACATTCATGAACTATAAAACATTTAGGAACATATAGGAGAAAACATTTAGGGCTTAGGATTCAGCATGAGTTGTTAAGCTTAACTACTAGGAACATAGATATATTTCATGAACTGCACATCTAATTTAAAATCCTTTGGTGAAAGGTCATGGTAGGGACATAAAAAGCAATAGACTGGGAGAAAGGATTTGCAAATAGTATCTGGCAGCTTATAGGTAAAAACAAAGATCTCTTGAAACTCAATGTTCATTTAAAAACTAGAAAATGGGCTGGGTGGTAGAGGCACATGTCTTTAATCTCAGCATGAAGAAGCAGAGGTAGGCAGACCTCTGTGAGTTGAGGCCAGCCTGGTCTACAGATGAGTTCTAGGTCAGCCAGTGTTACACAGAGAAACCATAGCTCAAACAAAAAACAACAAAAAATTGAAAATGGGTGAAAAAAATCAACAGATACTTAAGAGGATACATAGATGGCAAATAACCATGAGAATATGCTCAACTTTATTGGCCATTAGGGAAACGGAAACTAAACTACAGTATGATCCGTATACTCAGGACAGTCAAAAGACTGGTAACTAATAAATGCCGGTGAGATTGTGGAAAAATGGATTCATACATACACTGGTGGTGGGAGTGTAATATGGCACAGCTCCTGAAAAGGGTATGGCAGTTTTTCATTGGTTTAATTTTTAACATTAAGCATATGCTTACTTTATGACATAGCAACTGTGTCGTGAGTAATGTTCACACAAAAACTTGAACATGAATTTTCAGAACGTTTATTAAATATCAAAAATTTGGAAGCAAGCCTACAGCCCAATTGGTGAATGTTCAAACTTGTGTATTATCGAATTTTAAGCAGTAATAAGGAACAAACTCACACATACTAATGGATTCCAAAGGAATTACATACAGTGAAAGAATATCTCAAAAGGCATCGTACTATAGGATTATATTTATATGAACTCCATGGGGCCAAATCTGCACCGAGGCCACACATCAGGAGTCAGAGGTGGTGGTGGGTGTGATGGTAAAGAGTAGTAGTGAAAGCGTTCTGATTGTGGTATCAGTTAAAAGTATCAGAACAGAATAAAGTGTCTTTTGTTTCTGTAAATAAGGAATAAAAACGTTTTTAGTGGTAAGCAGTTCAGCTACACATTTTTAAAACCATGCCAGACGACCAAACTGACTTTCAGAAGCTCTGCTTTGGAAAGTAGCTTCCTTCCCATCTCTGCAGGAGCAGCCTCCTCTTCTTTTTGTCTTGTGCTCGTTCAAATCTACCAGATTTGGTAAGGTGTTTGAATTCAGTTTACTCTCTGAAACCTTAACTGTTTCAGCCAGTCTGTTGTGCCTTCGTCCCTGTCTGCATCTCTGAAGCCTTGTCTCAGGGTGTTTAGAGAAATCCTGGCCCTGTCTGGCCACAGAGGGTCTGTACGCACTTGTTTGACTGTTCATGGTCTTGAGTCTCCATTTGTGCTGGATCCCCATTTTTGTGTCAGTCAGGTCTCCAATCTCTTCAGTTTCTCTGTCTCATCTCTGGACTTCTAGACAAAATCTTCACTGCGTTTGGGTTTCAAGATGCCTACGAGTTTTCGTTTCTCAAGCTTGTATATTCGGGTCTTTGTCTCCGCCTCTCAGGTTCTGGTGGTCCTAGGCTCTTTTTTGGGGGTGGCGGTGTCCGCTTGTTTACCCCGTTGCCATGGCATCGGAAGTGACGCGAGCGCACGTGGAGGCTAAGCGGAGCCAGCCTTCTCTGATTGACTGGCGGTGCGGTCACAGCAGCTTCGCTCCGCCCAGGTCTGGCGAACGGCCCCGCGGCACGCTGGGGGTCGCAGTTTACGGCGCTGCAGGCCACGCACGCGTACTGCAGCAGGCCGCCATCGCCGCTCCATGTTCGAGGCTGCGGGAGCCCGTGGGGCAACGCTGCGCAGCAGGTGGGTCGGGCCGCCCGGCAGCCTTCTACGCCGGGCCGTAGGTGTTCGGCTGGTGTACAGGATCCGGTGGAGGGATGGACCTACCTTGTGTGGGCTGGACCAGGAGTTGAGATCCTGGGCGACGCACCGTGGGAGTGTGGCCCCAGATGCTGTGCCCTGGAGGGGAGCTAAAGGCTCTTGCGTGGGGATGTGGCCTTGGGTTGGGCTTGAATTTGGGACCGGGAGGGCAGGACTGATGGCTCCCACGTGTCCAGCCGTGATGGAGGCCTTAAGACTTTTGGGTGGGGGTGTGGCCCCAGAGCACTGTAGGCGACTGTAGAGACGCAAGGTGCAGCGGGGCGGGCGTCGTGTGAGTGTGGCGTGGGATGGGTCAGGATCGGAGGTGTGGCTCTAATGTGTGGCATGGGGAGTACCACGTGTGGGATTGTGGCTCGGTAATGCAGTACGCTAGTATTGTGTTGGAAAGGGGATCTGGAGGACACGTAGGATGTGCTGGGGTCCTGGGGTGTGGTTTCAAGGTGTGCAACAGACAGGGGGCGAGGTTAAGAGATCCTGACTGGGTGAAGGCCCATTGCTACTGCTTCTTAGATGCAGATTGTGGTAGAGTCCACCGGACCCTTCAGGGTAGGAGACTGCACCAGAGGAAGAGAGGGGGGCATTAGGTGAAGGTGGGTGCAGTTTTGGTAGGGATGGGAAATCCACAGATGGGAAAGATGAGCGTATAAAGGCCAAGGAGGGTTTGGGAACCCCGTATTTGTGTCCTGGAGAGACAGGGTTGAGGGTATCCGTAGGTCCATGGGGGTGGGAGAATAGGAAAATGGTGGAGGGTTCTAGGAGAGATTCCACTGGACTGAGGAGCATTATGGGTGCATGGGTCCACTCTGTTATGGGGATATACATTTTGGGGCCTCTGTGTAGGGACCCCTTTCACGGAAGAGAGGTGAAAATGGTGTGTTTTAGGTGCTGTCCTGAACTGGAGGACTTGGAGAGGAATAGAGAACATTAGTTTTCCCAGTGCTACTCTATGAAGGCGCAGGTAAGGGGTGTTGTGGACCACTGCGGGATGGCTCTTATACAGAACAATCCCAAGGTCGTAGAAATCCTTCCTATCCTGTGTCCAGAGTCTACCTGTTAGTGTTGTCCTGGTTCCCTGCCTTTTCTTTTTTTACTCCTCCACTGCTTCCGTGCTCAATCCTCCCCTCCCTTGTGATGGTTTGTATCTCAGCCAGCCTCTCAGAGGCCACAGTGGATGTTACAAACAAGATCTTCCTTCCACATTCTGCCACTGTCCTGTGGAGGGTCTCTCTCCTGCTCTGGAGCCAGAACAGGGCCCACTATTGCAGTGAGCCTTTGTTTCTCTTGATGTTTGGGTCTGTGATTTTGAGGTGTTTTTTGTTTTTTTTTTTTTTACCCAGGTCAGTTTGTTTAGGACATCTGCTTGACTCTGTGTCGTCTCATTTGAGAATATAGAGTATATTCTTGGCAGAGACCACAGAAAGCAACTAGTTTAATAATTATCCATTGTGTGTGCTTTTGCATTCTTTTAAAGGTACATTTGTATTTTTTTTGTAATATATGTTAATCTGTGTGAGTACAGGGGAGACTGTGGTTAATTTCCGATGTCCCAGTGAGATTAGTGTTCAGATCCTAGTGGTTAGAGAAGGTTTACAGGGCCTGAGAGGGTGGATTTGTTTTCTGCTAAGGCAAGAGTTGTAATGAGGATTCTTGGGATTCCCCTAGCTCAGCTGTTCACTCACCCACTTTTCTTAGCTTCAGCATTTCAGGCCTAGAATACAACCCACAACACCTGCTTGACCCATACTTGTTCGTCTCCTGAAGTCTGTGGACTGGACTCCAGGAAAACCCGTCCAAGAGAACTTTCGGGAAGCCATGAAGTGGTGGAGTCATTCTGTATCATGGTGTACCGCAATCTCTTGTCTTATTTGCACTGGGAGTGTGGCTTCATTTAAGGCTATTTGGTCTCACTAGGTCTTCTGCCTGGCAAGTCCTTGTAGCAGTGTAACCAGGTCTAGGGCAAGGTAGAGCAAGTAAAGTATGCTTAGGACTACAGGTCTTTTGAGATTCTCAGGGTGGTCTTTTTCCCCTGGTCCTGACTCCCAGAGATTCATTATGAAGGGTGGCTCTGGCTGTGCAGGTCAGGCTGTTGCCTCCTGTTGCCATAGGAGTTTTCTTTTCAGGCAAAGGAAACTGGGACATATGGTTCCTTCCTATGGAATAGGAAGGATCCTCCAATGATTAGGCTATTGGCTTCTCTGTGCTTCTACTTAGTCGTTTGTGTTGCTGGGCCTCATACCTCTTCTGTGTTCAGAGCAGGGCAGGTAGAGGAGGAGATGGATCCCAGACAGTTGCTTGAAGGCTTGCTGTGCCACCTGAAAAGAAGCAGAGGTGATGGTTATGTGATGATCCCAGTGGTGAAGTGGATGTGGGGAGGGCCAGTTAGGGGTTCTAGGCAGGGAGAACTTCATGAGGAATCTGGAGCAAGAAGGATGTCCTGAGCCCAGCACTCACCCAGTCTGTGAGTGTTCTTCCCAACTACCCCTTGGGTTTGTTCTTTCTCTACCCTTAGAGGCTTGTGAGACTCCCAAGATGGCAGGAGTCCCTGAGACTGCCTGGTTTGATAAACTTGTTACTTTGTGGACACAAGTACTGTGGAGGATGAACGTGCCTGATGTGTAAAGAAAGCAGTTATGTGCCCACATAACTGTTCATTTGTTACATAGAGTTCTGTATCCAGAGCCTTGTGGCTGTGTTGTCTCGCTGAGGCTGACATTACACTCTGTATCAAAAGATGCTCTAGAAGAACCCGTGGTAGAATGTGGGTAAAGAAAAGATCATAGAATAGGGGTTGGCAGATCAACCTGGAGGCTGGCTGAAAGGAAGTAGTATAGAAACATGTCAGGGCTCTGGCTGCCTTGCGATAGGACAAAGGTGAGTAGTCACCATCAAGACAACCTCAAGGGCTTAAACTGTTATCTGAGGCCTTATATTGCTACCTTTGTTCTAGGAGCGTAAATGAGAGAATGTATTTTTAAACTTGAGGTAGTGAAGGAAACCCAAAGTAAAGCAGATTTTGGAAACTGGAAATTTATTTTTAAAATAGTTGAATTTGACAAGAATAATCATCAGAATGTGAAGTGGTTAAAACACAGGTTTAAAGCCATAATGTTTGGATGATGAAAGTAGGGACAGATGATGACAAGATGGAGCCAGGTAGAGCTCTTACCTGACAGCTATAAGGAAAACAGGCAGTTTAGAGATAAAGAAATCATAAGAAAATGCTACGCACTGGTGGATGGTCTAAGGATCCTCAGTGCAGATGCTGGGGGAAAAAGGAATGGGTACTGCCATTGTAGGTGGTAGGGGTGAGGCTGTCCCTGTAGCTGAACTATTCTGTTCTTTCATTTATTCTTCAAATAGGTCCTAAATGATTCCAGAAAGATGGGTATGTGATTCCATATTGGCAATTAGACATACATTGCATGCGGGTATGTGATTCCATATTGGCAATTAGACATACATTGCATGCTCTTTAATAAAGAAGTACATTTCATAAAAGGTATAGTGAACAAATACAGAAGCCAGACCTGCTGAACCTATAGTGACCTGTCTGTAACTAGCCCTGCTCTCTTAGGGCTAAGGTTTCAATCTGGGAGACGAGCGGTATGCAGATATGAAGTAGTATGAGAGAAGTGTGTGAGAGAGAACATGCTGGGACTGTGGACCTTGAGGGACCACATCAGAGTCCAGCCTGTAAAAAATGAGAAAGGCACCTGTAGGGGAAGCTGGGGTTCGGTAGGGAGACAGTGGTGATATTTTTGATGGTGTTAGCTGTTGTCATGGACAGATTTTATTTTGAATTCCTCAGTTATTTTTCGAAGGAAAAAAACCAAAACAGTTCCAGTGAATGGTTGGTTCTTCAGAGGACAATGTTATACTGGGTTTGGGTGATTTTTTTTGTTTTATGTGTGGTAGTGTTTTGCCTTCATGCATGTGATACATGCATGCCTGATGCCCTTAGAGGTGAGAGAGATCATCAGATGCCCTGGAACTGTAGTTAGAGAGGGTTGTGAGGCACCATGTAGGTGCTGGAAGTTGAATCTGGGTATTCTGCCAGAGCAACAAGTGTCCTTAAGTACTGAGCCATCTCTCCAGCTCTGAGATCTAGTAGTTTTAATGGGAAGAACAATGGTGCACTAAGATCCTTCTTGTTTTGGGGAACTAAATAATACAGACTTAGACGTTAAAGTGATGTTATATTTTGGGGATAAATCTGATTTGGTGTGCTACGACCTACATCATGAATACAATATACATAGTAAAAATGAATTTACTGATATTGTATGATATATTCATCTAGGTTTATAATGGAAACTGTCCTGATGATTTTCATATTTATCTCATCCATGACTTAAAAAGAAATCCTATTAATACAATCTTATATAAAATTGCTCTTGCGTATTTTTATTTTAATTTTTATCTATACAAGTAAAAAAGTGGAATTCTGACAGTAGCAAGAAGATTGCTTAGAAATAATTCTGGATAAATCCTAGGTATTGTGGGTTCATGGTTGTACTCAGACACCCCCTTTCATTCTCTTTTCCCTGAATGTGCCAGGGCTGGGGTCTCACTATGTGGGCATCTGTTTTGTTGATGTCCTTTGCTTTTCTTCAGGTCCTGGTACTGCTGACCTCTCCTGGTTACCCTGTATCTTTGCCATCTTTGCTGAGTTCTTGGCTAGACAGTTAAATTTCTGTGGTAGCCTGAGAAGATGCTGCCTTTGGAGAGGGTGTTAGCCTCCCCTAGAAGCTCCCCACCTCAACCAGAACCATCTACTCTGAGGTCAGAAGATATAGCCCAACAGGAAGAACCTAGCCAGCAGGAGGAACCCAGCCAGGGGGAAGGACTCGTTAAGCAACAAGAACCTAGCCGGCAGGAGGAATGCAGGAGGCATCATGAACTCATCCAGAAAGAAGAACCCACCCAGCTGCTGGAACCTAGTCAGAGGGATGAGCCCAGCCAGAGGGAAAAATTCAGCAAGCAGGATAATCCTCCTAACCAGGGGGAAGAACTCAGTGAGCAGCAAGAATCTAGTCATCAGGATGAGCCCAGTCAAGAGGAAGAATCTATTCAAGTGCAAGAACCCAGCCAGTGGGAAGAACCTGGCCAGAAGGATGTGCCCATGCAGCAGGAAGAACCTGTGCAGCAGGATGAGCCCAGCCAATGGGAAGAACCCATGCAGCAAGATGAACCCGTACAGCAGGATGAACTCATGCAGCAGGCAGAGCCCATTGAGCAGGATAAACCCATCTACCAGGAAGAACTAATCCATCAGGAGGGACACATTGGGCAGGATAAGCTTATCCAACAGGAAGAGCTCATCCAGCAGGAGGAACCCATTGAGCAGGATAAGCCCATCCAACAGGAAGAACTCATCCAGCAGGAGGAGCCCATTGAGCAGGATAAGCCCATCCAACAGGAAGAGCTCATCCAGCAGGAGGAGCCCATTGAGCAGGATAAGCCCATCCAACAGGAAGAACTCATCCAGCAGGAGGAGCCAATTCAGCAGGTAGGGTTCAGTGAACAGGAGGAACCCAGCCAACAGAACGAGCCTAGCCAGAGAGATCAACCTAGCCAACAGGAGGAACCCAGCCAACAGAAAGAGCCTAGCCAGAAGGATCCAC
Organism: Grammomys surdaster; assembly: GCF_004785775.1. Classification (NCBI taxonomy): domain Eukaryota; kingdom Metazoa; phylum Chordata; class Mammalia; order Rodentia; family Muridae; genus Grammomys; species Grammomys surdaster. The sequence continues at coordinate 380,116 of NW_021604995.1, forward strand.
CTAGCCAGCAGGAGGAACCCAGCCAACAGAAAGAACCTAGCCAGAACGATCAACCTAGCCAGCAGGAGGAACCCAGCCAACGGAAAGAACCTAGCCAGAACGATCAACCTAGCCAGAAGGAGGAACCCAGTCACCAGAAAGAGCCTAGCCAGAACGATCAACCTAGCCAGCAGGAGGAACCCAGCCAACAGAAAGAACCTAGCCAGAACGATCAACCTAGCCAGCAGGAGGAACCCAGCCAACGGAAAGAGCCTAGCCAGAAGGATCAACCTAGCCAGCAGGAGGAACCCAGTCACCAGAAAGAGCCTAGCCAGAAGGATCAATCCAACCAACAGGTGGAACTCAGCCAACAGGGAGATCCTAGCCAGCAGGAGGAACCCAGCCAACTGGAAGAACCTACTCAGAAGGATCAATCCAACCAACAGGAACAGCAGAAGGAAACAGAAACCATCACTGAAAGATCTGCTGCTGACCTTGAGTGTTCCCGCCTGCGCTTTCGGGAGTTTGTCTACCAGGAGGCAGCTGGGCCTCACCAGACTTTGGCCAAGCTTCATGAGCTATGCCGCCAATGGCTGAGGCCTGAGGCCTGCTCCAAAGAGCAGATCCTGGAGCTGCTCGTTCTGGAGCAGTTCCTGGGCATCTTGCCAGACAGGGTCCGTCCCTGGGTGGTAGCCCAGTATCCTGAGAATTGCAAGAAAGCTGCCTCCCTGGTGGAGGGTCTCTCTGACATCCTGGAGGAGCCAGGTGAGGCTGCTACCCCAGAAGAAAGCATGCCTTAGAGGAGACGGGCAGGAGGTCCTGGAAGGATTGGAATCTGCAACATAGAGTTCAGACCCCAGCCGTGGCTTTCCTGAGAGTGTAGTCACCCCATGTGTTAAGGGGCACAGAAACAACCATCCCTGAGCTGGTAAGGGAGCTCCTCAGTCACCAGGGACCCAAGGCCCCACCTCTGTGCCCAGTGGCATCTCCATCAGGCTTGCCTCATGGACTAGGATACTGCCTTGGGTTCCTGCCCTCACATTTGCTTTCCAGATGTTAGGAAGGAGGAGAAATGTAGGGCAATCAAAGGCAGGTACCAGGCTCTTAAAAACTAGATAAATATTCTGGGTGGATTGGTAGCTGGAGGTTTTCTCCATGTCTAAGGGTTGGGCCTGAGAGATGGGTGGTGATGGTCTCTGGGAGCCTAGGGGCTCAGGTTATACCTTAGGTCCACATCTGGCCCATTGTGGATTTGCTGTGTGTCAACCTATTGGAATCACTATTGCCTTGATTGTACGCAGGAATGATGTTGTGTTCCCCGGGTGGGTCATCGTCGTCATTCAGCGAGGGAGACTATGAGAGGTGTCCTGAGCCTCTGCTTCTACCATGTGGGTTGCTAAGTCCCAACAGAAACTTAAGACCTAGGGACATCCTGGTGCGCCGTGATACTTGTAAGTAGCAGCAATCCTCTTGCCTTGACTGGCCTTCACTGAGGAGGTGCATGGAGTCTGTGGTTGGGAAAGGGAGGATATGGTTGGTGGAGGCAGCATAAAAGCCAGGGGCAAGTCAGGTAGCAAGGCATGGATGTCTGAACTGCAGTTGGGACTTATTTCTGTAGATTCTTGTGTATGTTAGATACACATTTTTTCTCAATTTGCCTTACAAAATTTGTTAGCCCCACATGGTTATCAACCAAGATATAATTTCATTGTGGATATAATTCAATGCCAGTATAGAATATTTCCTCTTAGCAGCATGAGGCTCTGAGTCAAAACCTCACTCTCTACTGCCAAAATTGTTTTTCTCCTTTACCCTATCCTAGAGTGTCTTAGTTAGGGTTTTACTGCTGTGAACAGTCACCATGACCAAGGCAACTCTTACAAGGACAGTATTTAGTTGAGGCTGGGTTACAGGTTCAGTCCATTATCATCAAGGTGGGAGCATGGCAGTGTCCAGGTAGGCATGGTGCAGGAGATGCTGAGAGTTCTACATCTCTATCTGATGGCTGCTAGGAGAAGACTGGCTTTTAGGGAGCTGGGATGAGGGTCTTAAAGCCCACGCCCACAGTGATACACTTCCTCCAACAAGGCTACCCCTCCTAATAGTACCACTCTCTGGGCCAAGCATAGTCAAACCATTACATAGAACATATCCTTTCATGTCTTTCTGTACATCACATATATGTACAGAAGGTCTGTGGGACCATGGTGTACTCGTGCCCTCTCATTTGTTATTCAAAGACGGCAGCTGTGATCAAAGTTTTGGCTTCTCAGCTGCTGAGCATTCTGTATACTCAGTCTTTTTATTTTGCTTCTTAAAATAGGCTATGGTATCCTAGCCTTACTGTGGCACTCTAGCGTGTGTGGCATGGTTTCCTAACAACCACTGGCCAGAGGGCACACACACTCTAACATTCCTGTGATTCTTTAAAACCTTTGTGATATACTTCAAGCCAACATAGGAGGGTGCCCACTTGCTCTGTTGTTTAACATTTCTACCAATCTAGTTGGCACAAAAAAAGAGTCCTTTCTTCGTGATCTGAATGGGCATTTCTCGGTCACTGATGAGCTTGACTGTCTGCATGTTTTTATCTTTTGTGTCCACCCTGCTCTGTCAGTTGCAGACAGATGAATTAAGTGTTCATTGAGCTTTGGAACCTGTGTGTGCAGGAGGGGTTCTTTCTGAGTTTGTCCTGGGGCCTATACAGGAGGGTGTGGGATACACTTATTTTGGAGTTACAGAGCCACTGAGAACTTATTTCCCCAGCTCCCCTTCTTCCATCCTGGCCTACTCTGGAATCTGTGCATTTGGATCGAGAGCATACAGAGGGAGAAAAGAGTGAAGAGGCCAGCTCTACCGCAGCTGAACTGAAGGTGGGTGACCCGGCCACTTGGCCCTGGGAGACTGATCTTGTCCAGCAGCTCACATGGCCTTTCCCTTTTGACTTTATTCCTTGTCTCAGTATTAACACTCTGGCACAGCAAATGATTATGGGCCCAGTGTCTCTGGTGCTGTGGCTGAGAACGCTGCCCTTGAGGAACCTCAAGGGTAGAACCTAAGGAAGCCTTAGTGCAGCTTAGGGTGGGTCCCAGCTGCTGTTGTAGTATTCATTCTCGTTTCCACAGGAGCCTCTACAGTCGGAATGGGACCACCTGGATCCCACAGAGGATAACCTGATGAATTACAGCAGGCTGCTCCTGTGGGGTGAGACCCACCTCCCACTGGCTCACGTTCCACCCTGCACCCTCTTCCAGAACTGTTGGCATGGAGGATTCTGACCCTGTCCCAGGAACTATAGTTGGGACACCAAGGGTGATTTAAGTGTTTGAAGCTGAATATGTTTTAAGTGTCTTTGAATTAGAATTTGTTTGCCAAGTTCTCCACCTATCCTGGTCTACATTTGTAAGTTCCATCTGGGGCTTTCTGTTTGCAACCCTGGCCTCTAAGAACTTCAAAATATGGATTTGGAAAGGCCTCCTGACTTCGAGCCTCTAGCACGCTCACCTTGTTTGTGCAGAGCTGGGCCTCGGGAATGGTCTTTCACTGAAGTTCTTACCCTGGAACCGTTATTTGTAGGGATGCTCCTATCTAGGCTCCTGAGGTTGGTTGGTTATTTATTTATTTATTTTGGTTCTAGTTCTGTATTTTACTTTCACTGGTACTGGGGATTGCCCTGCTACTGAGCCCATTTAGGGCTCAGCCTTCAACTTTGCTCACTCTAGACATTCCCCATTTTCTAGCTGCTCCATAGGTAGCCTCCGGCCTCACATAAAATCTTCCTCTTTGCCTCTCCTGCCTTCTTTAGAATCCTCAGCTTTCCAGGGGTTCTGACTTAGAGGGCAGGTTTTATGGTAGTGGTCGGGACAGGAATTGTCCTGATGCAGAGAAGGTAGTTGCAGTCTGTTTCCCAGAGACCCAATGAAACATGAAGCCTCTTAGCCTTTTTTGTCTGTTCCTCCTTTACCTTTTTTTTTCTCACTAAACCTCAGAGTGTCAGCTTTCCCAGACTGGTCCATCTTCCATGCTGGAGGCGGAGGAACCTTGTGCGGTGGAAGAACTGCCAGGTAAGGTTGGATTCCCCAGTGATATGGGCCTGGTGGGTGCATAAAAGGGTACACTTCTCTTTTAAGGTGAGTGGGGCCGCTTACACTTTTATTAGCCTCAGCAAAGACTCTAGCTTTGACTTGAATCATTTTCCTGTCCGCTGTGTGAGGGAAAAAATGCCACTTCATTATTTCTTGCAGCACAATGAACTCCTATAAAGCATGTCACCCAAAAGACTACACACTTAAAATGATTGACAGATTGACTAAGCTCAACTCTGTAGCCTTTCTACTCCTTTTTGGTGGTTCTGAGGGACACCCACAGAGCCATATTCATTCAGAGGCCTACCTAGGACACAGATGTCCCAGTTGTCTCCCCACATGCTGCCCAATGACACCAGCTCTCAGTGGAGCTGAGGTGAGGCTGTGGACCTCAGTTTTTCTGATTATATCTCTAAAGGGCTGGCTTTGGCTTTCTCACAGATGCCTCTGAGTTTCATGGGGAGAATCCTAGAGGGAAAAGCACATACCACACCTCTGACTGTTGTGTTCCAGGGCCAGGTCAGAGACTGTAGTGGGTCATAGAGCATCAGGGGTAGAACTGGATAGCTAGCCAAGACTCATTTGGTTCTTACCAGTGACAGATATGTCCCCTAAACCATCTCACAGTTCTTTGTATCCTCCATTGCCAAGTGACTTCAGTCAGAAAGATGGCTTCAGATCTTAATCCACTACAGCAGGAAGGAGGCTCCTTCTTACCGTTTGAATTTCTGACCGGAATATACATGGTCACCTTAACTTATAAACCGTTATTACTCTGGGAGTGATGGTTAGCATTGAACTCAGCAGACATTCTGAGAGTCAAAGAAAGAAGGGCATGTAGATTGGGAGAGGGAGGACCAGATAATGGGTCTTGTGAGGCTCATGGTACTGCACTCAGCTGCTGTGTGATGTCTGAATTATAAAGAGGGTTAGGCTGTGCATGTCAAGAGCTCTTAGCTGATGCCCCTTCCCTTGTGCTCAGCTCTTTGGGGCTCACACTTTATTATATTTTTCTTGATTTCTGCTCAAGTCAGTTTATGTCTCAGAGACTGGGAAATAGGGCTGCTCACATTTTGACTTTGTTTCAGACAGCACCAGGCACCAGGAAAGCAAAGGAAATGTGTGTGAGGAAGTCTCCTTGGGGGAAACACTGATGGAGAATCTTTCAGGGGATGTTCCTGTTAGCTCTTCGATAGATACTGCCCTGGAGGAGGAACAGCAGCCTCAGAAGGCTCTGGATTCTGAGGATGAGGGTTCAAGCCCTACCAGTCCCCAGAGGCAATCAGTCATCCAGGAGTCAGCCCAGGACAAGGATAGGCCACGTCAAGGCACTGGGACAAAGAGGCCCCATCCAGACGATGAGGATGAAGAGGACTCTGAGTGTCTTCCCAGCACCAGCGGCTACCAGCTACCATTTGATGCAGGGAAGGTGCTTCATGTGGATGGTCATAATTCTGGGCAGGATCCAGGAACTTCTGCTGGGGGATGCTCTGCAGCTGATGAGTTTGATGCATCTCAAGGGAAGCCCTACACATGCAGTGAATGTGGTGAGGCCTTTGCATGGATCTCAAACCTCATGGAGCATCACAAGAGTCATGGCAGTGAGACATGCTACGTGAGCCAGAGCTGCTAGGAACCCTTCCAGGTCAGCTTGGTTGTGGCCAAGCACTACAAGAGTCACATGCCAAAAAACAAAACAGAGCCACACCCAGAGTCCTTCCCTGTCAGAAGCAAAACTCACTGGTGGGAGGATTGGTGGCTTCTACTATGTGGGTGGTTTTCTTTATACAACCTGAGGTGTAAGACAACTCTGCTATGACTGTCCCATGACATGGCAGTTGTAGCATGAGTGACCTTAAGGCTCATGTGTGGTAGTGGATTCTTGTGGTATTTCTACAGGCACATCTGTGTTTATTTTCTGAATGCTAACGTGCTGAAAACAGCTGGAAAGGGGCAGGGCCCTCATCTTAGAAACACACTTTGGTCTGTAAACCACCAGATGTGAGGGAAGACGCCATTTCTGTAGTATTTTAATAGCACATATACTCTGGTCATTTGACATTGTGTACAAAGTGTTGAGTAGCCTTAAAGTATGTGATCTATTGGCACTTTCTTGAGCCCTCCTTGCCTCAGTTGCTTCTCCTTGAGCTACCTGTTTGTTCACACATAGTCCTTGCCATCTATTCTGGCCTTTTTGTAAGTATGTGATGCCGGGTTTACTTCTCAATACTTAAGAGCAAAAGCTGTTTCTTACTTCAAGTCATGACTTCATATATGGAATGGCTTACAAATATCACAAACTATGCGATTTCAGACTGGGTTTCAGCCCATTAGTGAATTGTGAGGTCCAGTCAGTGGATGGCCACTGGTATTACAAAGCAATGAAGTGGAATAAAAGTAGATCAGAATCCATCATGTAGTAAAGGCAAGTATTGTTTTGTGAAACTTCTCCACTGAGTAGCTGAGAGCTGGCTACCACATTAAATGTGTTTGTTAAGGGGTACAAGCATACAGGTTGGAGGAACGATCTGTATCTGAGCTGAGAGAACCAAATGTGGCCTACATAGGTGATCTTGTGGTTTTGCTTTTAACTTAAGATTACAATATTGTTTCTGTTGCCTGACTGTAAATGTAATTGCCCTTCAGGCACAGAAAGGGTGTCTTTTTCTGTCAGTGTTTGAGCAGGCAGTTGGTGTAACCCCCAAATCAGAGGCTTACCATAATAAAGTATTTATTTCTTCATTCATATTAGAGCTCATTCTTTTGTGATTGTGCAGCTGCGATGGGACATGTTCCTCCCTACAGTGAGTGAGTCTGGGATCCAGACACTATCCCTGCTGTTGTTGCTTGCTTGCTTCTCTCTCTGTCTCTCTCTCTGTCTCTGCCTCCCTGCCTCCCTCCCTCCCTCCCTCCCTCCCTCCCTCCCTCCCTCCCTCCCTTCCTTCCTTTCTTCATTTTTGTTTTTTCCGAGACAGGGTTTCTCTGTGTAGCCCTGGCTGTCCTGGAACTCACTCTGTAGACCAGACTGGCCTCGAACTCAGAAATACGATTATCTCTTCCTCCCAAGTGCTGGGATTAAAGGCATGCACCACCACTGCCCAGCTGTAGCTTTCTTTCTATGGGATTCTTGGAACATGTGGAGAAGCCTATTCCCCTTTACCTGGGAGAAGACGCAAATCACTCCATTCATAAAGCCTCAGAACAGTGATTCTCAACTTGTGGGGGCCACATATCTGATATCCTGCGTATCAGATATCTACATTATTATCAGATATCTACATTATGATTCACAAAAATAGCAAAATTACAGTTATGAAGTAGCAATGAGAGTTGTATGGTTGGGGGGGGTCACCACAACATGAAGTGTATTAAAGGGTCACAGCATTAGCAAGGTTGAGAACCACTGTCTTAGAAAATTGATCAGATGGCCTCATCACCTGTAAGGATCCTGGCACTGCATATTTACGTGCTTCTCTCTGCCGATTTAAGTTTTCTTCTGGTAAAAACAAGTCTAAATGTGTTTGCCTAACTTATTACAAGTAGTGACGTGTCACCCTATTTTCCCCCATTGCCATAGATTTTCCTGTGCTACATCCTGGTACTCTACCTCCAGGTTCTTTGGGGTAAACGAACTAGTGGGAGAGCTGGCTTCCGGGAAAGGCACAAAACAGTATAAAAGATATTGGTGGATTCCTTACTCAGACCTGTTGTGACTAACATTTTACCCAGTGTACCTGTGCTTTGCATGTGTGCCCACTTGCTCCTGTGTCTTGAGGGTGTGGAATGCCAATGTGCCCCCTGTTATGATACCTGATTCCCTCAGCTGTATTGAGTGTTCAGGCAATATGTGGAGAGATAATTTTGTGATAAGGTAAGTATTCTACTCTTAATCAAAATTCTAGCCCTGTATTTATCATTCATTGACAGTTGCCTAAATCAAGCCCTTGCTATGAAGGTTACAAAGTGACTTTCCCTCCATGTTTATCAGTTGTCTCCAGCATTCTACAAACACATGGTCCCTTTGTAACTTGTCTTTGTTACTAGGATTTCTCAAATAGTATGTATCTTTCAACTAGATTTATGTCCAAGAGCCCATTAAGTCACTTGAACTGGTCTGTCCTATATATCTATTTGTAGCCACCCAAGGAAGTAGGGAAGGGCTGAGTCATGAGACAAAGAAAGTCAGGAGAGTTGAACAAAGGACCAGCTATTGAATTTCTGTGTCTGGCATGGTGGCTACATGTGTCCAGTTAGCTTCTGAAATGTAGCTGTGATGAGCTGATAAGCTGCAGGTGACTGGCACATTAGATTTCAATGACAGCTTATACACACTGAACAGTTACGACTTGCGTGGGTTAGAATTGTAACCCGGAGCATGGAAGGGTAAGTATTAAACTAATTGTACTCACTTCTTGAGAAGATTTTTTGTTGGTATGTGGGTTTGGGTTTTTGCTTAGTTATTTTTTGTGTAGTTTTCTGAGACAGGGTCTTAAAGCTCAGCCTTGCCGCCAACCTGCAAAATAACTGTGGATGACCTGGAATTCCTGATCCTCCTGTCTCAGCGTCCGAGTGCTGGGATTATAGGCCACCAACTAGGCTAGTTTTAATATTTAAATGATTTTATATTTTTGAGGCTGAGATTCTTCCTATGTAGCCCATGCTGACCTTGAGTTTGTGATCCTCCTGTCTGCTTTCAGTGCTGGGATGATAGGTGTTTATCAAGTGTCAGCCTTTGAGACTGTGTGTGTGTGTGTGTGTGTGTGTGTGTGTGTGTGTGTAGTTACATTTAAAACAACGTAGGTTAGCATTTAAAACAATGGGTTCGGGGCTGGAGAGATGGCTCAGCGGTTAAGAGCACTGACTGCTCTTCCAGAGGTCCTGAGTTCAAATCCCAGCAACCACATGGTGGCTCACAGCCATCCGTAATGAGATTGGATGCCCTCTTCTGGTGTGTCTGAAGACAGCTACAGTGTACTCATAAATAAAATAAATAAATAAATCTTTAAAAAAAAAATGGGTTCATTACATCTTCATTTGCATAGATTACACATGTAGCTCTTTTTTTTTTCTTCCTATTTTTTTTTCTTCCTATTTCGGGGATCAAGTTGGGCCTTGTCCAAGGTAGGGAAGGCAATACATACCACTGAGCAACATTTCCAGCCTTCTTGGTTTTTGAGATGGGGTTACACTATATAACCCAAACTGGCCTTAAACTTGGCAATACTCTTGTCTCAACTTCCCTAATGCTAGGATTACTGGTATGAGCCACCACATCCTACTTTTAAAACTATACAATTCCAGAAAGGTATTCCCACAAGCATACCAAAGAACAGTGTTGGGAATCTAAACATGTCCTACTCCAAGAGAAACTTCAGAATAGTTAGAAATTTATATCTCAGCATCGTGATTAAAATAAAATCATCTGGTATAAATACTATTGATAACTGAGGACCAAACTCAGCCAATATTCTTTTAAACAAATTGACAAGTCGCCAATTATAGTTTGTGGCTTTAGAAAACCATTTTTGGATTGGGGTTCAATAAAATATTGTGAGCTTCCAGGTTAAATAGAAAAATAAAAGTGTTGAAGTTAAATATTAAAACAAGAGTTTTTCAGTTGTATGTAGAAGCAAAAGTTTACCACATGTGGTGATGTACTCCCAGCAATTAGAAGACAAAAGTTGGAACATCAAGAATTTAAGGTCAGCCTAGGCTACACAGCCAAGTTCAAGGTTATCCTGGGCTACCTGAGATCTTGTCTCAAAAACAAATGCCAAAATAATAACAAAACCAAAAGGTTGCTGGACATTGAGATAAAAAAAAATCAATGAAAAATCACTTCAGGAAAGGATTAGTTTGTTCATTTTCTGAAAAAGAAATTTTAGAGAACACAGGGTTCCAATGTGAAGGACAATTGTTCATAAGATGGTAGCATAACAACTGAATAAATTTTTTTTTTTTTGTAAAACACCAACACCTTCATTTCTAACACCCATGTGTTCTGCAAAAAAATTTTAGAACAGAGCGAAGTCACCTAAGAATCTGTGAGGCTCCACAGTAAGTAGGTAGTTCTAAATCTGAAATAGTCTTATACAAAGCCTTTAAATCCTATTGCACATTAATTTACTATAATATTATTAAGATAGCCTAAAGGGGGTTGGGACTTGACTTAGTTTAGTGGTAGACAGCTTGTCTAACAAGCTCAAGGCCCAGGTTTGGTCCTCCCCCCTCCCCCTCTGCCCCAAAAGCTCAACTTAAAAATAAAAAGATAAAAACATGCCTAGTTTATTTTGGACAATGGAACTGAAGTCTGTGGCACTGACTGTTACTTAAAAAAAAAATCAGCTGTGTGCTGAGACAGTGTAAGTATTCATAGAAATTCCATGTGTAGTAACAACAAATTCTGACTTCATTTAGTTCTCTTACATTTCTTACCACTTTGAAGAGCTCTGATTTGGACTATGGTGAATCTTTGAATGCAGATGAAGACAAAGCTATCACAGACCCGTGCTTGTTCCCTTTCTTCTTAATAGAAACTAGACTCCATTCATGAGCATTCAAGTTGAGGGTCCTCAGTGTTGATGGTGTCCACACTTACTGTTTGGATCCAGGAACAGCTTTGGGCTTGATGGCCCCTGTCATTTCTGAGACCTCTGAGGAGAGTGTGGGACACAAACGCTGATGCATGTTTAGCTCTCATGAGAATCATAATGGTGCCTCTAGTACTGGATGGGCTGGCTTAAGGCTTCCCCATGTGGAGTAGGTCTACACAGTATGAGTTCTCTGGTGTTTGGTAAGAGAAGGGCTGTGCGTGAAGGCTTTGCCACAGTGTCTGCACTCACACAGCTTCTCTTCTGTGTGGATCTTCTGGTGCTGAGGAAGATGGGTGCCCTGCCTGAAGGCCTTGCTACAATCCTAATACAGATAGGGCTTTCCCCCAGTGTGTGTCCTTTCATGCTGGCTGAGTGATGAGTGAAGGATTTCCCACACTTATTGTACCAGTAAGTCTTTTCCTTGGTGTGAATTCTCTGGTGTTCTACGAGAAGGAAACTTTGGCTGAGTGTTCTAGCACACTCACTATATTCATCGGGCTTCTCTCCTGTGTGACTCCTCTGATGCTGAGTGAGGGGAGCAAGTTGGCCGAAAGCCCTGCCACATTCATTGTATTCATAGAACCTTCCCTCAGTATGGACCTGCTGCTGTTTTGTTAGGGACGAGCTGTGGCTGAAGGCCTTGCCATTGCCATAGTCACCGCACTCAGAGGGCTGCTCTCTTGTGTGTGTCTGCTCATGCAGAAGAGTTATGACTGAAAGCTTTCCCATACTCTTTGCATCCAAAGGGCCTCTCTCCAGTATGAATCCTCCAGTGCTCAGTCAGGAGTGTGCTCTGACTGAAGGCTTTCTTACATTGGCTGCAGTCATAGGGGCTCTTTTCCTATGTGGGTTATGTGATTCTGAATCAATGGTATAACGGGGTAGGCTTTCCTATACTCATGCATCCACAGGGCTTCTGGCCAGTGTTGATTCTGTGCCGTTTGGTTAGAGATGAGCTATGACTGAAGGTCTTGCCACAGTCCAGTGTGGATTCATAGGTTCTGAGTGAGGTGGATACCTTGCTGAAAAGCCCTCCCACATTCATTACACGCACAGGTTTGTACCTGTGTGAATCCACTCATACTGGTTGAAGGAGGATCTGAAGCCGAAGGATTTCCCACATTTGCTACATTCATATGGCTCCTTACCTGTGTGAGTTCTCTGGCATTGGATCAATGAGGGTGATCTGGTTGAAGGTCCTTCCACACTAAGAACGCTTATAAGGTTTCTCACCAGCGTGGAGTCTCTTGTGTTTGGTTAGTATTGAACTGTTTCGGAAACATCTTCCACATTTGTGACATCTATAAGGTCTTTCTCCTGTGTGAATTTGGTGATGTTCACCAATGAATGCTGAACTGTGACTAAAAGCTTCTCCACATTCCTGGAATGTGCGGAGTTCCTTTTTCTATTAGTTTTTTTTTTTTTTTTTCTGAGACAGGGTTTCTCTGTGTAGCCCTGGCTGTCCTGGAACTCACTCTGTAGACCAGGCTGGCCTTGAACTCAGAAATCCGCCTGCCTCTGCCTCCCAAGTGCTGGGATTAAAGGCGTGCGCCACCACTGCCCTGCTTCTATTAGTTTTTGATCGATCATTTGAGTCTGTCTTCTCCCTCCTTCCATGTGTTCCCTACATGTGGTGAATATCACTTTTCAAAAGTCATTGGTTGAGCTGAGAGATCAGTGTCCATACTCAAGTTTTCTTCAGCCCCATTCTCCTCCTCCTTCCATGTGGATATTTTCACAGGAATGAAGACTGCCTGCCCACTTACTTCCTCTACCTGCATTCTCAGGACCTACGCTGTTTTTATCCTTGAAGTGCCAGACACTACCTCCAATTTTCCTGTCAGAAAAAATACTATTTGATAATTCTGCAGAGATGCTTTGTTTTGGGGCTGAAAATCTGTTTTCTTGTCTGATTTCTAAATTTGAAAAACAAAACAACAACAAAACCAAGAAATAGAAATGTCCCTTAAAACCCTTTCCAAGAGAAAAGAGTTTGTGTGGCATATAGTTTGTGTGTGTGTGTGTGTGTGTGTGTGTGTGTGTGTGTGTGTAATTGATGATTTTGAAAAGTTTAGGGCACAAACCTAAAAAAATATCCTTTTATAGGGACTAAAGGGATGGCCCTGTGGTTAGAAACACTTGTTCTTGCAGAGGATGTAGGTTTAATTTCCAGTACCCACATGTCAGCTCACAACCAACTATAAAGAGTTCCAAGGAATCCAATGTCCTCTTCTGACCAGACACCAGGCATGCACATGGGAAACAGACATATATGCAAGCAAAACACTCATATACATAATTTAAATTTAAATATTTGTATATAGGTTTTAGCCAGAATGGTGGGACATAATTATCTTTATAGTACACAATAAATGAAAGCAGTAGGACTGAAAATATTAAAGTCTTTGGGTGGTGGCAGCACACACCTTTATTCCCAGCACTCGGAAGGCAGAGGCAGGCAAATGAGTTCAAAGCCAGCCTGCTCTATACAGCAAATTCCAGGACAGCCATGGCTACAAAGAGAAACACTGTCCTTAAAAAACAAAGAGGGAGAGAGGGGAAAGGGGAGGGAGAAGAAGAGTAAAGGGAGAAGGAAAAGGAGGGGGAGAGGGGGAAAGAGAGGGAGGAAGAGAGAGAGAAGGAGAAGGAGAACAAGAGGGAGAAGAGGAAGAGGTAGATGGAGAGGGAAAGATAGAAGGAGAGGGAGAGAGAGGTAGAAGGTAGAGGTTGAGGGAAAGGAAGGAGAGGGAGAGAGGGAGAGAATGAGAATGAATGGAAAGTCTTAGGCCATCCTGGATGACATAGGAAGACATCTCAAAACAATAATAACACACACACACACACACACAAATTTACCTTTTTTTTTGAAAACCAGGAAAGAAACAGGATCCATACAGGGCAGGGATTCTGTCCATCTGGGCAACAGTAACACTCGCAGTCATAGTAAGTGCTTGGCAGACATACTATATGACCATGGCAATATTGTTACTTTTCTTGAAAACTGAAAAGTCCACTGTTAAAACAGAATGAGACTACTCATTTTTTTAGCACTTATAAAAATCTATATTTTAATTTTTCTTGGATTGTGTGACCCTCTCCCTGACTAAACATTAATTTTGCAGAGATGGTAACTCAGTTTCACTCATATCAAAATGGGTGTATGGGGGCCAAAATACAGCTCAGTGATAGGGGGCTTGCCTGGGATATGTGTGGCCCAGAACCCATGTTAGTAGGTTCACAACTACATTTATTCTAGCTCCAGAGGATTTGACACCTTGTTATGGACTTAGCCAGTACCTGCATACTGTGAAGTACATTCAAACAGATAAACATACGTAAATAAAACTGAAACACAACACAGAGTTTTTGCAAAAGCAGAAAGTGCTTTTATCCATTGAGCCATCTCTTGAGTCCCTCCTTTGCCCTTTCTGCTGTATGATGATGAAGCAAGGTGCCATCAAGGAAGCCCTCAGAAGACACTGGATCTGTTGGCACTTTGCTCTCGGAATTCCCAGGCTTCGGAACAGAGAGGAATACATTTTTATTGTTTTTTATAAGTGACTCACTCTATTTTGTTACAGCAGCCCAAACAGACTTAAGATGGTGGTGGTAAAAAGGAGCAGGGAACTCGAGAACACAAAAGGATGTCTCAATTCTGGCCTGAGATTTTAAAACGACTGGGCTGATATGTCTCACTCACTGTGTGTTTCTCTGCTTCTGCTGTTTTCAGGTCAGGTCTGTGACTGATTCAAATTTATTCTATCTGACATTTCCTACAATTAAATAGTCGAGTTCCTGAAGTCCAAGATATAGTCCAGGTATTTGCTTATACATGTAAGCCCTACACCCATTTTTAACTCAGGAGCGCTAGAATCCACAATGTCAGCGGAACATCCAGGATAGGGAGGCAGTCTTCTAACAGAAAGCAATAGCCCAAACATCTGCAGCATCACACTGTGTTATAGGATCCACTGGAAGGCTCCAGTCGCCCCAACTTCTCCTGGCTCTTGAAATATACCAACTCTTGAAAGGTCACTTGTTCCTGAAACCACATGGATTTCAGATAAGCTTATGTCATTAGCTGAGCCAGTCGAGACTCATTTCTGCTGGGGCAGCTGGTTATAGGAACATTAAATAGACTAGAAGGATTCTCTCCAGTTAAGGATGTAACAGTCAAATTTTCCTATGGAATCTAGGGGGCCTTGTGGCATATGTAAATAGGGAATAATGTCTGGCTATAAGATCATTTTCAACAATTTAAATGATGAAACTTTTTAAAGATTTTTATTTTTAATTCTGTATATGTGTGGAAATTGCTCTCCCTGTCTCTCTGTCTTTCTCTGTCTCTCTCTCTGTCTCTCTCTCTGCCTCTGTCTCTCTCTCTCTCTCTCTCTCTCGTGTGTGTGTGTGTGTGTGTGTGTGTGTGTACCTTTGCCTGCAAGAGGGCAGAGGTGTCAGAGTTCCCTGGAACTAGAGCTACAGGTAGTTATGTGTCACCTGATATGCATACTGAGAATCCAACATGGATCCTCTACAGGAGCAGTACTTACTGCTAATCACTGAGCAATGAATAAAGTGATGAGGAATTAACAATAAAGGGCAAGGTAGGGTCCACCAGAAAGTGCTCTCCTGAAGGTACTCTTACAGTGGTTGTGTCTGGGAAGTGAGGAAGGGAGCGTCTGCAAAATCTGTCAGGCTGGACCCCGTAGGGACCTGTGGGGCCAAAATTATTCACGAATATTCTTATGTGAGATTGTGAGATGCTTTGTACTAGAAGTGTTCCAGATTTAAAAAATTTTTATAGTTTGGAATATTTACATAGGGTTTTTTTTTTTTTTTTGCTTAAAACCTGTGAAGATTTTAGATTCGTAGATTAAGGATGCTTCAACCTGTATGCTTAATCTAATGAAACAAAATCCTTGCCAGGGGAAAAGAGATAGCTTAAGAAAACATAATCCAAAAACAGAAGAGAAGAAACCATAATCCAGGGGCTGGGCTGGAGTAATGGCTCAGTGTTAAGAGCACTTACTATTTTTGTAGAGATCCTGGGTTCAGTTCCAGGCACCTATGTGGCAGCTCACAGCCATCTGTAACTCTAGTTCTAACAGATTCTATGCCCTGACATTTGTGGGCACTGGGCATGTGCCTGGTGAGTATAGATAAATGTGTAAAACACTCTTACACATGCAGTGGGAAAAAGCAATAATCCCAGCAACAAATGCTCCTGTAGATATAGGGAAAGGGGAGTACTTATTTACTGCCGAGGGCTGTGCAAAAATAGTACAGTTACTATGTAAATCAGTATGGAGGTTCTTCAAAAAGCTAGAGATAGACCTATGATATAACCAGCTATATCACTGGTGGGTACATACCCAAAGGACTCTGTATCCTTCTATAGACATACCTGCACATCTATGTTTACTGCTGCTATATGCACAATAGCCTGGAAATGGAAACAGCCTAGATATCCATAAACCAATGGATGGATAATGAAAACGTTGTATTGTCACACAATGGAATACTATAAGCTATTAAGTTATCAGCTATTAAGAAATAGTATATTATTAAATTCTCAGATAAATGGATGGAGCTGGAAACATTCTGAGGCAACCTGGAGCTAAACAGATAAACCTTATGTTTTCTGTTATCTGTGGATGTTAGCTTTGAATCTTTGTTTCATTAGAAATGCCCATAGAAGCTAGGAAACTTCTAAAGGTTCACCATTGTGTGCGCTTGCTTGCTTGCTTGCTTGCTTGCATGCATGTACAGCCGAATAGGAAGGATGACAGAACAAAGTGGTATAAACACTTATAGAGGAATACTGATACAAAAAGGCTAAGATCATGTGGAAACCTACTACTGTAGAAGCTTGTTGTTTCCCCCACCCCCACCCCCCGGATATCAGGGATTTTCTTGTCTTGCTCTATGAAAACCAGGATTATGGACATACGTGAGCACACTATGCAGCTGGCTTTAAATGGGGTTGGGAATTAACTCAGTTCTTCATGTTTGTACCTTTCCTACTCAGCAGCTCCCCAACTCTACATTTGCAGTATTAACAATATACTCGTGCGAATGGTGACAGACACCCAGAGAGGTACTCAGTTTAATCATGGAAGCCTGCTTCCTGGGTCCTAGGCAGCTGAGACAGAAGCCCCTTCCTTTGCGGTGCGGCTCGGCCCTAGGTCTGCACTGTATCCTCAATCCTGGATTTGTCGAGGTAGGGATATGCAGTTCAGGCTGCTTTCAATCACTGAAATCTTCGCCCCAAGCTCGGGGATTCGAAGTCTTGTGCAAAAGCTTGCTCGCCAGGACCCAGCTCCTCCTCAAAGCCCCTCAGATCCCTAGAGGTCGGCCCCGCCCACTTAGTTCCCGAAGCGACTCCACAAGACAAAAGAAGCAGAACGGCAAAATAAGCTTCTTTGCTCTCCGCTATTTGCTTTCATTGAGGCTTCAGACCCCGCCCCTCACCAACCCAGCCCGCCCATTTCCCACCCCAACGGCCCGGTCTCACCATCCGCTAAATCGCAAAACAAAGGCAGCTGCTTGTCTCCAGGAGTGCGCCTGCACGCTGACTACACTTCCCAGAGGCCCGTGCGCGCACTTCCGGTCTCTTCCCTTAGTTGACCGGTCAGCGCCCGGGGCCCTCGAGCTTCGGTACTAGAGCTCTGAGTCTGAGCTTAGTTTCTAGAACTTGACTAAGATGAAACCCAGTTTCTCAATTGAACTGAAGGATGAAGGTTGAGAACACCAGAGGCTGCGCGTGTGCAGAGGGGCTTAATGTTTTAACTCCCAGAAGGCTGCGCGCGGGCTTCCGTCTCTCTGCTCTCCTAGCCTCCGCAAACTCTTTCTCTTGGGTGTCAGAGAAGTCGGCCTCTTGCCTGATTGTGTGTCCCAAAACTACAATTCCCAGAGGGCCGCGCTTCCGCTTTCGCTTCCGCAGTTTAGGTTTTCCGTGCCGGTGTTAAAGGACCATTTCCAACTCACGCTGTGCTGTAGAAGTAGTGGCTGACAGAAGTGCTAATTTAGGACCTGAGGAAGTTGAGAGAAGTAGTGGGAAGGGTACTGGTACAGTCTTCCAGACATGAAAAGTCCTGATGTGTTTAATGAAGAGAGGAGGTTGGTAGCTAATGCCAGGACGTCCTCGAGAGGTAGATTGGAATACTGATATTCTTTCTTGTTGGAAACGTAGCCGTTAACTGTTGTAAGATAAAGTCGTGAGTAGAACGTACAACTTTTAACCGAAAACACCAAAAACATCTCCGGAAGATCCAGCCACGGGATCTAATAGTTACCAGACTATTACATCGGTATAAATATCAACATTTGCAAATATTTCGTTATGTAATTATTAAAATTGTGCTTTTGAGCAGGAGCACAATATTCAAAGAGGATATACTTCCGTTCACTAATTGTCATTTTCTGAAAATTCACTCCCAACACGAGGCACTGGTCCCATAGTGCAGCAGCAAACAGTGGAAAATGTGTGGCTTTCATTGTCACCAAACACAACGGGTTCACATCTTGATGAGTGCAAAGCCTTTTGGCTTTTGCCAAAACAGATACAGTCAAGAAAAAGAGCGGACAAAGATACATTACCTGTAGCAGGTAAGCAGAGCAAAAAGTGATAACGTGTAGGGGTGCAGGGAAGGCTTCATTTTCTGTGTCAAACCTTTAATTGCAGCACTGGGGAGACAGAGGCAGGTGGAACTCTGAGTTCAAGAGTCCAGCCTGGTCTATATAGAGAGTTGCAGGACAGCCAGGACTATGTAGATATTGTCTCACCTCCCCCGCAACCCCCAAAGTGAGTGTTACCAGAAATTTGGGGAGTCCCAACAGAATCATCATATGATACTTACCTGGGAAATCAGAGTCCCCTCTTGAGGTTTTTAGTTTGATTAATAAAATAGTTGAAGAACAATCACAAATGGAAGCTTGGAGGCAAAGAACAGACTCAAACAAAAGCTTGAAGATAAGTTATAGAATTTAAAATGAAAGCTCCAGGGAGGCAAGCTATAAATTATCTGTCTGGAAGGGAGGAGGCTAATATAGGCAAAAGCCGTGATCCTTGGGATAAGGTGGTATGGAGGACAGCTCCCTGGCGGAAGCCATTCACACTCAGGGGATAGGAGCTTTAACGAGAGCCAGGAATCCCACAGTGTTACACAGGGAGTTTTGGTTTTCGATAAAGATTATTTATTTTCATTTTTTGTGTATGAGTGACTTGTCTACCTTTATGAGCACACTGCTGAGTGCTCAGTAGTGTGGAGGACATTGAGTCCCCTGAGATCTGGAGTTATAGTTGTGAGCCATCAAGTGGGTGCTGGGAACAGAATCTCAGTGTTCTTAACTGCTGAGCCATCCCTCCAGCCCCAGTTAGGGAGTTTAAAATCATACTTAGGCTATGGCCAGCATCTAACAGAAAGAAAAAGTTTTACTTTTTGAAGGTGGGCAGACTTAAATTGAAATCTCATGGTGGCTCAGCTCTAAGGGACTGCACTATGGGGTGGGAATTCTGGAAAGAAAATGCACATGATCTGGAGGTGAACTCAGCTTCCTAGGGACAATCCCCTAGCCAGGTTTTCAATCTGCTCCATTGGTTGAATTAATGTTTAAGGGAGCAAACTATTTAGTTTCTGTTCTTTATAAAAGGAGCGATTTCCAAAGCAATATTTCCCAGAAACAAAGCAAGCATGAGGATTTTTATTCTGGGCATCTGTATCTTTTGTCAGCAGGGACACAGTTCCACACTGCTACTCTCAGTAGCCTGAGGAGTTTACCTGAATTTTTAGGAATCTCCACCCAGGAAAAAAACAGTATAAGAAAATAATTTCAGGAGTAGAGGACTAATGAAAAAGAGTTAGAGATTTATAGGAAAGATACATTTTTTTTGTTGTTTTTTTTCGAGACAGGGTTTCTCTGTGTAGCCCTGGCTGTCTTAGAACTCACTCTGTATACCAGGCTAGCCTCGAACTCTCGAACTCAGAAATCCACCTGCCTCTGCCTCCCAAGTGCTGGGATTAAAGGCATGCGCCACCACCACCTGGCTGGAAAGATACAATTTAATAAAAGGTGGGTGAGTATTTTGACTGAACATATGCATGTATACTATGTGTATGCCTGTTGCCCTCAGAGTCTAGAAGATGGTGTCAGATCACTAGAACTGCAGATGTTGCTAGGTGTCATGTGATTTCTGTGAACTGAACCTGGGTCCCCTGCAAGATCAACAAGTGTTCTTTATTACTGAAACATGGTTCCAGCCTTGAAAAATATTTTAATGCTAAAGTACAAGAGTTAAGAGAAAAGTAACCAGGGGGAGGAAAGACACATTCAAGTAGGGGTATATGCTTCCCAGGGGAGAGTAGAGAAAGGACACATCCAAGGGAGAGCAAGGAATTGTCTTTTCATTAGCCAGATATGCCATTTGGTGGTTCTCAAGTTACACATCAAAAGGCTGTTAAGAAAAGAAGTAATTTCAGACAAGAATTTAAATTTTAGGCTGGAACAAGGAAGTAGGCTTCAGACATGAAAATGACCTTGGGCTAGGACAGGGAAGTAGGCTCAGATACTTTGGTCATCCTGAGAAGCCCTTAGAAACAGTTATCACGGACTTCCAGTCTGGGCCCGAGTGTAGAGTAGATGTCAGGCAGCAGCTCTGTACCCAACCTCAGAAAACCCAGAGGAAGAGGGCCTCCCAGGAGCTTTAACTCGGGCAGCATCTCAGCTCAATTCCAAGTGGATCAAGGACCTCCACATAAAACCAGCTACACTGAAACTAATAAAAGAGAAACTGGGGAAAAGCCTGGAACACATGGGCACAGGAGAAAAATTCCTGAACAGAACACCAATGGCTTGTGCTATAAGATCAAGAATTGACAAATGGGACCTCATAAAACTACAAAGCTTCTGTAAAGCAAAGGACACAGTCAATAGGACAAAGCGGCAACCAACAGATTGGGAAAAGATCTTCACCAACCCTACTTCTGATAAAGGGCTAATATCCAAGGTATACAAAGAACTGAAGAAATTAGACTCTAGACAATCAAAGAACCCTATTAAAACATGGAGCACAGAGCTGAACAAAGAATTCTCAACTGAGGAAGCTCGAATGGTTGAGAAGCACCTAAAGAAGTGTTCAGCATCCCTAGTCATCAGGGAAATGCAAATGAAAACAAGCCTGAGATTCCACCTCACACCAGTGAGAATGGCTAAGATCAAAAGCACAGGTGACAGCAGATGTTGGTGAGGATGTGGAGAAAGAGGAACACTCCTCCACTGTTGGTCGGATTGTAAACTGGTACAACCACTATGGAAAGCAGTCTGGCGGTATCTCAGAAAATTGAACATAGTGTTACCTGAAGACCCAACTATACCACTCCTGGGCATATACCCAAAAGATGTTTCAACATACAACAGGGACACATGCTCCACCATGTTCATAGCAGCCTTATTTATAATAGCCAGAAGTTGGAAAGAACCCAGATGTCCTTCAACAGAAGAATGGATGCAGAAAATGTGGTACATTTATACAATGGAGTACTACTCAACTATTAAAAACAATGAGCTCATGAAATTCTTAGGCAAATGGATGGAGCTGGAAAATATCATCCTGAGTGAGGTGACCCAATCTCAAAAGAACATGCATGGTATGCACTCACTGATAAGTGAATATTAGCCCAAAAGCTCACAATACCTAAGACACAACGTATAGACCACATGAAACTCAAGAAGAAGAAGGAAGACCAAAGTGTGGATGCTTTGGTCCTTTCTAGAAGGAGTATCAAAAGTTTCAACCAGAGCTCCCAAAGCCTAAACCTCCAGCCTGAGAGCACAAAGAGAGGGACTCATGTCTCCACCTGTATAGGTAATTGAGGGTGGACTTGTCAGACATCAGTGGAAGTGGAGGGCCTTGGTCCCCAAAAGTTTGAATCCCCTAGTGTTGGTGAATTCGAGAGCAGGGAGATGGGACTGGGAGGATGTTTGGAGCACATCCTCATAAAAATAGGAGGAGGGGTATGGGATAAGGGGTTTTGGGGGAGAATGGGAGAGGAGATAACATTGAAAGGCAAATACGTAAAATATCCAATTAAAAAAAAAAACAGATAAAGGGTCTAAAAAAAAAAAGAGAGAGAACTTACTTATGTCAAATTATTTTCAAAAGTTTCTAGAAGATGCTAATTGGCTAAGATCTTATTTTAAGCTCTCCACAAAAGAATTTAAGTCTCTGTTTAATATTCTTTTTTTTTTCTTTTTTTTCTTTGTCAAGAATTAACTTTTTTTCAAATTTAAAAATTAACAAGGGTATTACTTGCTCAGTAACAATATTCGTCAACCTTCTGAACCAGCTTACTGACAGCAGGCAACTGTCGCTGTGAACAGAGTAAGACGCAAATTACGACATCACTGCAATCTGTTTAATATTCTTAAGAGAGATGTAAATCCTAATTTCCCTCAACAATTAATTGACAAAGAGAAATAATCTCACAAAAAGTAGAAGAAGTTATTACTAATCGACATATAGTCTGATTAGTTGTCAGCTGTGCTATAACAGTCCTTTGATAAAAGAGATTATTAATATAGATTTATATTTCTTTAAATAGTGTCTTCATGACTCTCTGAGTGTGGAAGGAGTGACTGTTGGTGCTTCTGCCCTGATTTTACAAGAACTCTGAAAAATTGGCTTTAAAAACAAAAGAGGGGGAACAGTACCCCCCAGAAGGAGTCCCCCTGAAATACTCTCCATCATGCCTTGTTCACTTTTAACTCTCTAAAACTGAAAGTTCATGGCAAATCTGCTGCTGACTGCCTGTAGCATCACCAAGATCAATAAAAATTATGCCACAGATATGGGGAAGGACCCTCTTACCCTTAAAGGGAATGGCCCAGACACAGTTCCCTTGTGGGGCCAAGGATTGATATGCCTGTTTGATACCACAGAAGGCACAGCTAACCGGCTACCAAAAAGATTAATGAAATAAATAGATACCCCCACAAAGCCAGACTCAACCATAAATAAGATGAATAACAATTTACATCCAGGGAAGAGAAATCTCCCTGAGAATTCCCTTCTTTTTCTTTTCTAGGTAAAATGAATCACCCATGATGTCTGCTGTTAGAAGTTCTAATCCACATTCTGGCCTCCGAACTTATACTACTCAGACCTTTGAAGAGCCATTGACAAGAACATCAAACAGCTAGAGATTGACATCACTAATCTGAAGAAATCCCTCATTTCGCTGTCTGAAGAAACCTCCAAAAATTGCAAAGATTCTTATTGGACTTGATTTACTCTAGTACAATAGAAAAGGCTGTGTACAGCTCTTGACTGTGTACAGCCCTTAAAGAAGAATGTTGCCTTTACATAGACAAGACAGGGAAGATTAAACAGAGCATGAAATAGGTCAGAAAAGGCCCTGAAAAAAAGTCAGAGAGAGAAAGAGAAAGATGAGTGCTGGTACAAGAATTGTTTTTCAGCCTCTCCATTGTTGTCAACCCTACTTCCTCCCATCTTGGGACCATTATTTGCATTCTTTTTGCTTATTTCTGCTGGTCCCTGGGCCTCAAATAGGCTGACTACTCTGTGAAACAACAGATAAATATTTGGTAGCAAAACCTATTCAGATACATTATCATAAGTTAGCTATGGAGGACCACGAGACTCAAGATGAGGTTATTACTTTATCCAGGGTGTTCCCAAAACCCATCTCCACCCAACCTAAAAGAGGGGACTTCCACCCCTAGACCAAGCAGAGAGGGGCCACCCAGAACCCCCTCTGACTGGCGATCTGAATTCTTGCTTAGGCTGCGAGGCTAAGCACTGCAAGGGAATATAAATAAAAGTTAAAAATATCTCTCTGGGTTCCCTGAGGGACAAGCCTGACTGCATAGGGGTTGATGTCAAAAGTGTCCCCTCTCCAGGAAAAAGACATCGGGACAGGTATGGCCCTCATGCCTCACTGGACAACGACAAGGGGACTGGAGCCATTACAAGGTCCTCTTCAATTACTGGAGGTCAGGCCTCTATCCCCGCCTTCGAAAGATTAGAACAACCACAGTCCTTCTATACTTAGAGAAGGGAGGAGATGTCAGGGGCAGCCCTGCTTATACACTAAAGGCCTAAAATCAGCCATAGGCCTAAAATCAGCAATAGGCCTGTTATATATGTATACTAACACCAAGCCTTGGGTCTCTATGGATAAACATTGAAACAGATAGCTATAAGCTATTGTAAACAGGCAGCTTTCATGGGAATTTACCAGCCTGAGTAGTCATAGACCTTGTGTAGCCTTGGCAGACAATACCAACTTATATAAGGACAAGTGAATCATAGGCAGAGTCATAGTGACCTGTCCCCTGAACCTTCACCCAGCCAATACCCTGTTCTGAAAGATATCTGTATTTCCCCTGAACACCCACATTCCAGTGTCACCCCCTTCCCCACGTCCTGTCTTCCTGTGTTTATAACTCCTGTGTGAATGAATTACGATTTGAGAAAAATAAATAAATTATTAAAAAAAACCAGTTATCACAGAAGTGCTCACGTAATTGGATTTAATGCCTTGGTTTTTCTTTGACTATTTGTGTTTATTGTCTTGCTTGTTCCTTGACAATTTGCATTTATTGTATTGCTAGACCCTCAACTTAGAACTGACCTTAATACATGTAATCAAAATGGTATAAAAGCATAAAGGAGGAAGGGGAATGGGATGGGGGTTCTAGGGAGGGGAAATGGGGGAAGGGGATGACATCTGTATTGTAAATAAATAAAATTTCCAATAAAAATTAAAAAAAAGAAAGAAAAGGAAATACAAAAAAAGGCTGTTAAGAAAGCTGCCATCTCCCAGGAGGAGTAGAAGGCAGGAAATAATCAAACTCAGGGCTGAAATCAACCAAATAGAAACAGAAAGAACAATGCAAAATATCAATAAAACCAGGAGCTGGTTCTTTGAGAAAATCAACAAGATAGAGAAACTGTTAGCCAGATTAACCAGAGGGCACAGAGACAGTATCCAATTAATAAAATCAGAACTCAAAAGGGAGACATAACAACAGAAACTGAAGAAATTAAAAAAATCATCAGATCCTACTACAAAGGCCTATACTCAACAAAACTGGAAAACCTGGATGAAATGGACAACTTTCTAGACAGATACCAGGTACCAAAGTTAAACCAGGAGCAGATAAACCATCTAAATAGTCCCATAACCCCTCAGGAAATAGCAGCAGTCATTAAAAGTCTCCCCACCAAAAAAAGCCAAGGACCAGATGGTTTTAGTGTAGAATTCTATCAGACCTTCAAGGAAGACCTAATACCAATTCTCTTCAAACTATTCCACAAAATAGAAACAGAAGGAACACTACCCAATGCGTTCTATGAAGCTACAATTACACTCATACCCAAACCCCACAAAGACCCGACAAAGAAAGAGAACTTCAGACCAGTCTCCCTTATGAGCATCGATGCAAAAATACTCAATAAAATTCTAGCAAACCAAATCCAAGACCACATCAAAACAATCATCCATCACGATCAAGTAGGTTTTATCCCAGGAATGCAGGGATGGTTCAATATTCGGAAATCCATCAATGTAATCCACTATATAAACAAACTCAAAGGAAAAAAACACATGATCATCTCACTAGATGCTGAGAAAGCATTTGACAAAATTCAACATCCCTTCATGATAAAAGTCTTGGAAAGATCAGGAATTCAAAGCCCCTACCTAAACATAGTAAAAGCAATTTACAGCAAACCAGTAGCCAACATCAAGCTAAATGGAGAGAAACTTGAAGCAATCCCACTAAGATCAGGGACTAGACAAGGCTGCCCACTCTCCCCCTATCTATTCAATATAGTACTGGAAGTCCTAGCCAGAGCAATTAGACAGCAAAAAGAAGTCAAAGGGATACAAATAGGAAAGGAAGAAGTCAAAATATCGCTATTTGCAGATGATATGATAGTATACTTAAGTGACCCCAAAACTTCCAACAGAGAACTCCTAAACCTGATAAACAACTTCAGCAAAGTGGCTTGTTATAAAATCAACTCAAACAAATCAGTAGCCTTCCTCTACATGAAAGATAAACAGACTGAAAAAGAAATTAGGGAAATAACACCCTTCACAATAGTCACAAACAATATAAAATACTTTGGTGTGAATCTAACCAAGCAAGTGAAAGACCTGTATGACAAGAACTTCAAGTCTCTGAAGAAAGAAATCGAAGAAGATCTCAGAAGATGTAAAGATCTCCCATGCTCATGGATTGGCAGGATTAATATAATAAAAATGGCCATCTTGCCAAAAGCAATCTACAGATTCAATGCAATCCCCATTAAAATCCCAACTCAACTCTTCACAGAGTTAGAAAAGGAAATTCTCAAATCCATATGGAATAACAAAAAACCCAGGATAGGAAAACTATTCTCAACAATAAAAGAACTTCTGGAGGAATCACCATCCCTGACCTCAAGCTGTACTACAGAGCAATAGTGATAAAAACTACCTGGTATTGGTACAGAGACAGGCAGGAAGATCAATGGAATAGAATTGAAGACCCAGAAATGAACCCACACTCCTATGGTCACTTGATCTTTGACAAAGGAGCTAAAACTGTCCAGTGGAAAAAGGACAGCATTTTCAACAAATGGTGCTGGTTCAACTGGAGGACAACATGTAGAAGAATGAAAATTGATCCATTCTTATCCCCTTGTACAAAGCTCAAGTCTAAGTGGATAAAAGGACCTCCACATAAAACCAGATACACTGAAACTAATAGAAGAGAAGGTGGGGAAGACCCTCGAATACTTGGGCACAGGGGAAAAGTTCCTGAACAGAACACCAATGGCATATGCTCTAAGATCAAGAATTGACAAATGGGACTTCATAAAACTGCAAAGTTTCTGTAAGGCAAAGGACACTGTCAATAGGACAAAAGGACAACCAACAAATTGGGAAAAGATCTTTACCAATCCTTCATCTGATAGAGGGCTAATATCCAATATATTCAAAGAACTCAAGAAATTAGACTCCAGACAACCAAATAACCCTATTAAAAAATGGGGTATAGAGCTTCACAAAGAATTTTCAATGGAGGGAACTCGAATGGCCGAGAAGCACCTAAAGAAATGTTCAGTATCCTTAGTCGTCAGGGAAATGCAAATCAAAACAACCCTGAGATTCCATCTCACACCAGTCAGAATGGCTAAGATTAAAAACTCAGGTGATAGTAGATGCTGGCGAGGGTGTGGAGAAAGAGGAACACTCCTCCATTGTTGGTGGAACTGCAAGATGGTGCAACCACTTTGGAAATCAGTGTGGTGGTTCCTCAGAAAATTGGACATAGCATTACCTGAGGATCCAGCTATACCACTCCTAGGCATATACCCAGAAGATGCTCAAACATGTAACAAGGACGTATGCTCAACTATGTTCATAGCAGCCTTATTTATAATAGCCAGGAGCTGGAAAGAACCCAGGTGTCCTTCAACTGAGGAATGGATTAAAAAAATGCGGTATATTTACACAATGGAGTATTACTCAGCTATTAAAACCAATGAATTCGAAAGTTTCCTAGGTAAATGGATGGAACTAGAAATTATCATCCTGAGTGAGGTAAGCCAATCACAAAAGAACACACATGGTATTCACTCACTGATTATTGGATATTAGCCCAGAACCTTGAAATGCCCAAGATGCAACTCACAGGCCACATGAAGCTCATAAAG